>NW_025945692.1:0-22151 GCF_000764305.2 Hyalella azteca | reverse complement strand
GTACCTTCTTACAGCGCGGTGAGCAGCAGGTGAGCCGTACCTTCTTACAGCGCGGTGAGCAGCAGGTGAGCCGTACCTTCTTACAGCGCGGTGAGCAGTAGGCGAGCTGTACCATCACATCTCCTCTGTCCTGAAAAAATACTAATAACTAATATTTATCATATTTCTCTGTCATAAGCAATAACTATAAGCAATAACTAACAGCACTCACATTGGCTAAGGAACCTTGGCCGACTGAGCTCATTCCTATTGCTCGGTTATACGCCAACAGTTTTTCTCGATATGAAATCGATGATAGATACGCTTAAATAATTATTCCATAACTATTCGTAGATAATTTATAATTCAGCAATAAAGGTGATCGCTATTTCATATTAGACTTCGTGCCGCATATAGTATATTGTTGTATTCTTTACCATTCAAAATCCTATTTCTACTGCGATCGTAATAACTATAAACTTTTTATGTATAGGTGATCTATTAATTTTGTGCGAATAATTTACACTCGATACTTCACAAACTACTTCAGTAATTCACTTCTCAAATGGCTTGCATAATCTGTATTAAATGTTAATCATTTGATGAATATCTGGTGATCAATTCATGACTTTCCAATGTGATGAATTGGAAACGTGATGCGAATATACAACTTTCTTAATAATATTATTTCCATTTTACATTGATGCGGCACCCAAAATGTATGAAAAAATTTGAAAAATATGAATATAAATAGTATTATCATTATTTACTGATATACAATCAAACATTTTTCCTAAAATTCTCATAATACGTTTAAAGGAAATCATTCCGCTCTGAATACCACGACAAGTTTCATTCTATTGGCAACTGATCATATTTTTTCGGCAAGCATTAACGTTAAATAGTGAAAAACAATCGTTAGTCAAAAACAATACAGATGATTATGCTTTGCTCGATCGTTGAAAATAATATCATATTCATCCAGGACGAATAATTATTGAAACTTTTTTTTAAGTTCAGTAAAGTGTACAAAGATTTTTGCATCAGCATTACGATCGAAAAGACTATATAATGGAAATATCAGTTGAATATCAAAAGCGGTACCATTGATTTATATTTCGAAAATAACTCTACGATTAGGCTATATTGACGGGGAGATACCAATTCACCATAATCAATTCATGAAGTGATTAATTCATCACTTGTAAATGAATTTCTAGACCAAGGAGCGCAGTTTTAACTTTGAACGTCTATAGGTATTCATGTACAAGTGTTTTCCGAACTTAATCCCTTCTAAATAAATCACACTACAGTCATCTAAAAAATGCATGCTCAACAAATTCAGTACGGCACAATACGGTACTTAAATGAAATAAAAGGGAATTTTAGCCAACACGCGATAGTTAATAATGCAGTAGAATCTAAGTTGCAGCAGATCTTGTATCCAGCGAACTGCTCACAAGTGGCAGCAAAGCTTTTCTCTTGGCTTGCTCCAAATAATTATAAAACAAAGACACTTCATAAGAACATGAATAAAAAATACACTAAAAAATAACAATCTCGAAATAATGGAATTCTAACGGATTTTTAACTGATAAGATATTCATTTCATTTGAAATAGAGTAGAAACGTTATTGAATTTAACCAAAATTTTGCATATCATCGGGCGCTCAAAATCCTCTTCTCACATGAGTAAAACGTGCCGAATTTTTTCACAATGATTGTCGGAATTTTATTTACGAGTTATTATTTATTTTGAAGTCCCGGTAATTCCGCATTTGATAAGTTCACAGGTATAGAATGCATGTTGATATATTTAATTTTTATTCCTCTGAGAATTAAAAAGTCCTTTATATTTTCTGGTGCAATCAAATAGACTGCACCAGAAAATATTTGTTTTCGTGAGACGATATTAATTATATTAACCGAAACATAGTGAAAAACGAATTTTTTACATGAAACTAATTTCTAATGTAAAATTTGAAACATATGCAAGTAATGTATACTTTATAATTTGGAAAGGCCGTTCATGATGGAAAAGTAGGAATACTGAGAAAAAGGTTTACTGCTATACATGACGTTGGTTTGCTTTGAAATTTACTTGGAAATTGGGAATGAATTTGAAAATAGTAAGAAAATTAATTACATTTTTTATTTCAAGCAATGAGTGATAATAAAAATTATTTTTTGAGACACGTATCATTCCTGCGTTTTTTGCACGACTAAAATGGTGTTATACGAGAACTGGAGTATATTATTGATAGTTATTAATAATATTTAGTGTCTTAACTTCACAGGGTTCTACCAGTCAGCTATTTCTTTCTATCCCTTAGGAGAATAGGTCATGGTAGTTTCAGCTCTTATTTATTTAATGAGCAACAAAAATCAGCAAGACATTAAACAGAACATAGGTGAAGAAGGGCGCTCTGAAGGGAGACACTTCAGAAGAGACTGGAGTCTTATGATCAACTACCAGGACATGGAATGCCACGCTCGTGGTAAGCGCCGATCCGCTGTCCTACTAACTATCCATATCATTCTGGATACCCGCTATTTTGTAACATAAATAATGAAATCCTTACATTTCGATGTAATGCGTTTTATTTTTATTTTTTTATTTTAGAAGCTCCCTACCTACACACAGGGAACTGTGTGAGACATTGTTTATAATAGCGTTACCATTTTTTTCTTTTATGTGTCATCCTGACACAGTGCGACGATTGAAAATGGCGTATCAGTACTACGAGTAGAAAGTGTGTCATTATTTGAACTGTATGACCCATTCATTTTTTTATTGTAGAATCATTCCCCTTCAAAATATTGCTTCGCCAAAACAATCCCGGTTAAAAACATCCCCTCTCGCAATCACGCTCCCTTCAAAGCATTCGCTCGTCAGAGCATTGTTGGATTGAAATGATCAAACCTCGGGAACTTTCATGCAACATATTTCTATGCCCACCCGCTGAAGGGTTAATACTTCATTTCATTCTCTATCCTGAGCTTTTAGTCACAATATACTGAGCTTTTAGTCACAGTAGCTTTTAGTCACAATTTCTTTACACTGTCATGGTATTTAAGCACAACATTTATGATGCGTTTACAAATTTTGCGATCAATACTTTCAACCCTTTTCCGAGCAATATTTTCATTTCATCTCACTGCCGCAATTGAATCGTCCTGGCTAAAGCATTTCGAAGTCTTTATGTTGCCAGATTGGCATCGCATCTGCAACGGGAAAGATGATTCCTCAAAACATTATTTCGTAAAGCAGAAACTGCCCAAATTCAACCCAGTTGATTTTAAAATTTCTCGTACATTTTCATTTACTTAGCAAAGTAACAGAAACTTTAGTTCCTCTAATACGGTGCAATCTGAAGAAAGGAACAATTTTTCTCTAAATTCCTCATTGCATATCTCACTGAGAATATAATGATTTAGTTTAATTAAATTAAACAGTATAAATTAGTACAGCAGTTTATCTGAATTATGAAGCTTCACTGGAGTTAAAATTTTATCTCTTTTTATTTGTGTTTTTTTTCTAAACTTGATAGCTGAATGAATAGGTAAATCAGTGCACACCTATTGTACGACGCGGCACTGCGTGTCTTTGCTCATCTTGCTGATGAGGATCGTTTAATGGTTTTTGGTGCCAGAAAAAATACGTGCAACACTTGCTAGTGATGAATAAATAGAGGTATATTTGTTTGGTGGTATGACGGTGATTACTTTGTTTGTGAGACGAGTTCAATCTCATTTTCGTGTATATGTTCTGTTAAGCCAGTTGTCGATGTAAAAACAAAGTTTCATGTTGTAGGAAACCTTGATTTTAAGTTCTATTAGTATACTCGATTCCTCTCTAACTTGTATGCTTGACGAGCAGTTGAGCGCACTCGAATTTAACATAAGAATTTACATGCATAGGAGTTATTTGAGCTCTAAATACGTTTTTCTTTATAATTGCTGATGTGATCATCGGAGTGCTCCAAATCACCTACATACCGCATTACTGATTGCTTATCTTATATGAAAATAGAGCTGATTTGGTGTTTTTCTCCGAAGGAAAATTTAATTTAAATTAAACTTTTTTTTTCGCTTGCATGTACAATAATATTCTTCCACCTGCTGATGTAACCAAAAGGGTTAAAAAATAATAGATGGAGCCTGGCTGATGAGACTTCATGAGATGGAATAAGAAAAGTGGTCGTTGTCGCCATGAGTGATGACTTCCCCGCGTTTTATTAGTTGAAAAATCGTTGACGTCTGGAGCAGATGTTGTTCGAATAACTGCCGGCCAGAAAATTACACATTTTTATAAGGCCGGATTCAAAGGGGCATTTTAGATAATCCAAATCCAAGAAATATCCATAAAAAGGCCATGTTTCATTTAAAAATCCCTGCAAGAACAAAATTTTGAGTGGCCCTCAAGCATTTCAGCTGCTTATTTTATTTTCTCGTTTTTGTATGACGATTCCCGCCTCACAGTTTGCCCAGCATATGAACAGAGACAGAAAAATTAATAATTTCTTGTAAAAGAGTCTCTAAAGATCCCTAAAAACTACTTGCGTCATTTACGATTCAACAACTATCATTCATTGATTCAGTTCTTCAAAAACCTTGCAAAACTGCAGTGGCATTTTGGAACTTGATTTAAAAAAAACGTACCGAACAGTAAAGCAGAGACCCCAAACAAGGACAATATAACGTTCGCTTTTGACCTCTAGGCTATAACTCAAAAAACATTCAACTGTGATTGATAGTGATTCAAATTTTAAATTCATTTTTTAATTTAGACATACATATATTTCATTTTTTTAGGCAACGCAATTTGAAGAAGTGATGTGTTACACGTTATATTTTCCATAATCTATCCGAATTTTCTGCACTGAATTTTCCTCGAAATAAACTGAATCGTTGCCTTGAATTAAAGAGAAGACTGAATGCAGGTTCGATGGATCCTGGCCTGGTAGAGACAGCGCGACCAAAATCGTTGTCATTGCTTCCTGGCAACAACCTAGTTCTTTATGAGATAAAAAGAATTTGTCACTCGTGCAAACGGAATGAAAAGCTTATATTCATTTGAATTTAATCCTGAAAGCTGTTCTTGTTTATCGACGATTTTCATGCGTCTCCCCAAATTAAAATTAACAGCTGTGGACTCTTAAATCTCAAATTTATGAATGACAATACTGTAAGATATACAGTTCATTATAAAATACTTATCCTTTTACTTATTCATGTTGTTGCAACACTTATGGTAAAATTTTGGGGTTTTTCTTCTCATCTGCTCACCTGGAAATATCTGCATCAAAGTCATTAAATATTGCAGAGTATTGATGATGAACGAGTAATTTTGAGTAACACTTTCTACGGATATAATTTTCGCTCGCATATGTGAGTTTGACGTATTTTTTTATCATTTCATCTCGTCTGAAATTAGACTATTTTATAAAATCTGTGAATTAGACGTGACTCATGCAGCAGCCACTGCATCCCGATGAATAACCCAATTCCTCAGTCTTCTTAAAACACAATTTTCTTTAAAAATTTAGAGCAAAGAAAATGCTAGGATTCAGTGAATTTACTTGGCATTTTTTTGCTCTTAAACTTTCAATAAAGAACTTTTAATGGAACCCGACTAACTTGCCTCCCTCAGACTTATATAGGTTTTTCCTTCAATGCCCCGTTATCTCCAAGAGAGGACGAATGTTATGAAATGCATCACAATTTCTATGTAGTGAATAAAAGGTGTAATTCATATTTAACCAGAAATTTGGAGGCCATTATTTGTTAATGGGCTATAAACGGGAAACTTTGCTTTCATGAATATTTGAATATTTGGAAAATATTCAATTATTATCAAGCCTTCACATTGGAATAAATTATCCCGTTCTACAAAGATTGGGAACATGCGAAATACCTGGATTACCTGCATATAAATCCACTCTATAGATTAATTATTCACTGAATTATTTCTACCTATTATGATTAGTTTAACATTAAATCGGCAACAATGAGTAAATTCTGCTATCATAGCATTTACTTTAACAAGGAACCTGAGGATTGAAATTTATTATTTCAATCTATCATAGCTAATGTAGTTTATATAAAACAAAATAAACATCTTATCTTGCTGATAGCAAAAAGTAATAAATATGACATATTAATATGGTTAGCGACAAAAACGAATAGAAATGCATCATTTTCTCCTGCACTTTGTGAAGCTCAAATTCCACTTTTATTCCATCTCCATTTAATTTCAAGTCTTCAAACAATATTTCAGACGTAATGAATAATTTACTAAATTTTCAACCCTACGACTTGTTCTAAACAAATTTATGAAGTGCCTAGCGTAATTTATTCTGATTCTTTGGTCTATTGAGCGAAGACAGCAGTGGATTTTACGAGATCAAACAACTCAAGTGTAACAAAAAATCACTACCTCGAATCCGAGTGAGAGCGAAGTCATATCACATGAAGAAAACTACTTACAAATAATAAAGTCTAATTTTATTATTTCTTATTAGAGTAAAGTAATGATTTCATGATCATTTAATGGTATCCACGATGAAGAACCATGACGAACAGAAAAACATCGAAGGTCGACTTCCACGACGCGAAGGTCGACTTTCCAACACTTGCCGACGTCCGCTAATATCCATCAGATTTTAAGAGGATCTTTTATCAAGGCCCTGAAGAGCTTGCCTGAGCTTGTCCTTCATCCTTGACGCTAACGATCTCCAAGCGCCGACTGTTCACAGACCAAAAGAATTCAAAGGGAAATTTCTGCTTTGCCTGAAGAAGTCTTTAGTCGTCGGAGTGAGAAAGCGAGATACTTTGTCGCCTTTATTGGACGTCTTCTTTATAATGTACTTAGGTTCTACATATTTCTGACACATGAGAATTTTGTAAAGGGATTGAACCAGTTATTTCGTGAGTTTGCATAAATCGCCAATTAACCATGATTTTAGAAGCACAGAGGAAAACAATTATACTCACCATAATTTCCTAAAAAACGTTCAAATGAAAGTAATTTGTTAAAGAGTGGTAAGATAACGTTTGAAAGTCACGGCAGAGCTTCCATAACGAGGGATTTGCACAAAAAGAAGTGTGTTCATTATATTCATTAGTAATAAATGAATAAACATAAATATAAAGTGATACATATACATTGCTACTTGTGTATCATTTTCACATCACACACAAATAAGATTTTGTGTATCACATAAACTAATTATAATTTATGTGAATCCAATGTAGACAAAAGAAAAATGAATTATATTGGAAGAGTTTACCAAAGACGCCTCATACATTCTATTTATGTTCCAAAGGAAAATTTTAAGCTTCTTGCCGTACAAACAACTCTTGAAAAAGATAGGCATTGATGGGTTATAGAGTATAATAATATTTTTTATATTTTTATTTCGAAAGAGAACTATTGATGATGTACTAGTATGTATGTGCCCTCACAACGATGAGCTAAAAGCCTGTATGAATAATGGCTGTGTTTTGATGTTATGTTGCAGTAGAGCGAGGTTTCTGACGGCTTTATTACGGGAAATATTCATGAATTCGGAATGTCAAAAAGCGTTGAACAAATCGAAAAAACTTTTAAACTTGAGGTAAGTCATAAAACAAGTCTTCGAAAGAGCCTAGACCATTGAAAGATAATTTACAATATTCAAATGATGGACGTCTACGGAAACTAAACAATGATTGCTGGTTGGAACTTATAAACATGAACAGGCAACTGTACTAATGTTTGCAAATTGAAAACATTAAAATGGACAAGTTACGATTGCACACCTTAAGACAACGCACATGTCACGACTGCGCACACGTCAAGACTGCGCACACGTCAAGACTGCGCACACGTCACCACTACGCACACGGCAAGACTGCTCAAACGCCACAGCTGCACACACGTTGAAATGAAGCAGGGGCATCCTCGGTCTCATTTTTTGCTCATATGAAGTACCTCTCATGAAAAGCTCCCATATATTAAACAATACAATTTACTGTTTATTTAAACAGATGGAACGCTTAACACATTAATTAATTACTGAATCATGATGGAACACTAGATAAATACACTTGGCATAATAGATGCCCAATTCTCGTAACGGCTTGATGTCTCAATAAGAGATCAGGTCTCTTCTTTGATAAAAGAACACCCCAAATCAGTCCAAAACGAATACCATTTCAAGACCTGCCACTTTGTTCGGCAAATACGCATTGACCATCACAGCTGATGAATCGATTTCTAATTTATGCCAATTATAACCAGTCATTTGATACAAAGCTATGTTTTTGATTTGATTCAATACTATGCAGCATTTTATTACGCTGAATAAATTAGTGGTGTAACTCACCAATAAAAGCAGTGCTTTTCAGCTTTGCTAAAGTCACTCAGGTGCGCCAAAGCAAGTTTGCAATGCCGTTACATGGTGGCTAACTGTCTGATAATTGGCTTCCAACGTACAAGTCGTGATCGGTTCCTCCTGTTCAATGCATTATGAAACTTTATTTACAACATTACACACGTCAAGACTTCCAACACGTCACAACTGCACACACGTCAAGACTTCCAACACGTCACAACTGCACACACGTCAAGACTTCCAACACGTCTCAACACGTCACAACTGCACACACGTCAAGACTACCAACACGTCACAACTGCACACACGTCAAGACTTCCAACACGTCACAACTGCACACACGTCACACGTCAAGGCTGTGCAATCAAGCATCATGACTGCGTAAGTGTTTATATGGATAACTCGGATTGGTTGCATAAATTGTACTTGAACTCGCATCTATGAACATTGGTTTTATTCATGCATGCTATTATTATCACATCACTAGTAAACGAATATATTACTTAATATAAATCATCTCAAAAAGTTGTATGCACACTTGTTAAAAAAGTTCTACGCACCAGGTAGTGGATTAAAAGATTTCCTGCGATTGATTTTAAATAAGATAAGGTGAGCGAGACCTAAAATAAGACGAGAAATATGTAATTAGCAAGCAAATTATTTCTGAGCGTGTTATTCCCATCATATGTGAGCAGTCAGCCTGATCCAATAACTGCAATTTTCTCGAGACTAAAACAGCAGCCTGCTCGACCCTATTATAGACTTCTGCTCGATCATACGACGTTCGTCATTACGATCCTACTTAGCAGTCGGCCTGATCCTACGTCAGCAGTCGGCCTGATCCTACGTCAGCAGTCGGCTCGATCTTACGGCAGCCGTCGGCTTTTTTATATAAGCAGTCAGTCAGATCTTACGTCAGCAGTCGGCCCAATCCTACGCCAGCAGTCGACCCAATCCTACGCCAGCAGTCGGTTCGATCTTACGGCAGCAGTTAACCCGACCCTACGACATCAGTCGGTTCGATCTTGCGGCAGCAGTTAACCCGATCCTACGACATCAGTCGGTTCGATCTTACGACAGCAGTCAACCCGATCCTATGCCAGCAGTCGGCTCGATCATAAGGCAACAGTCGGTTCGATCTTGCGGCAGCAGTCAACCCGATCCTACGACATCAGTCGGTTCGACCTTACGGCAGCAGGCGGCTTGTTTTTATAAAAGCAGTCAGCCAGATCTTACGTCAGCAGTTGGCCCAATCCTACGCCCTCAGACAAACGTCACAGCCAAGAGCCAATAATGCGTGCAAGAGCCAGCAGCATATCTGCAGTGTAGGGCAGGACGAGAAGCAACAAAGTGGCGTGCATTATATAACGTTGAGGACGCGCACCAACTGTAAATCAGAAAGGGGAATGTTTTACTAATGTTACAGGATAAAAAAAATCCATGAAATATTCGTTATCACCAAATTTCAGCGCTTCTACTTAGTTCGCTAGTAAATAATAATTCATCCAATATATGAACGTCTATTAACGCCGAGTCTTCTTCACATAAATGAAGAATAGGTTTCTCATTGAATATGACGCTATGACCTTGTAAAACTGAATAAAATAGTCAAAGCGCCAACATGAATTCCCGTGATTCCGTTTACGTGCGGTGGCAGCCTAAGGAAAGAGTATTCAAACGGCGAAATATTTTGGAGGCAAATTTGGTATAATTAAATTCGCTTCGATGCTAAAGAATGCATGCAAAGTTCGTATAATTGTGTTGCTCTGCTTTTGTGATATTTATGAGCGCCGCAATGTTTTAAAAAAGCGATCCATCGCGATATAGTGTAGATTTCCACTCTAGGAGTTTCCAACGAAATATTTTCATTCAATTAATCATTTTGGCTCTTCGTACAATTTATTATCTACTTTCAATTGATTCAATTGGGAATTTCAATGTCACTTCGTCTTTTTAAACAGTATGAAAGACCCGCGTGCGTGTAGAAACTGCATTTATTGTTAGATAATGCTAATTAAATATATATAGGTCATCAAGAAAATAAGAGAAAAGAATTATCAAAACCGCAAATTTCACATTTAACTATTTTCGCGGGAAAACTATGGCTCAATTAGTTGAAATATCTAGATTAAAATTAAACATAAAAAATTTCACGTAACAATATGGTGCTTCACTTTTGTTATAATAAGGAAGAAATACAGTTGAAAATATAAATAAACCAAAAAACAAAAGTAAAAGAAAAAAAATTGAGTGGTTTAAATAATGCAATTTCTTATTGATATGTGTTAGCATACGTAATACGTATGGCCCTTATTGCATTGAATTTATTGATTGATGTAAATTTCCGCTGAATTCTGGTAACGATTTCCATATTCCTACTCAAGTATCCAGCACCAGAATGACGCACGAATATTTTAAATCGTAAACGAGTCGAATATCTTATATGCCGCCCCACTGAGGACACAACGTACATCTTACTTTATCACTACGCACGCCTCCGGGACGCCGGGCAATAGTTTTGATGGCGTACTTTACGACCAGCAATAATTCTATACCATCGGCATCACAGCCGTGCAATAATTCTATACCATCGGCATCACAGCCGTGCAATGGCTGACCACTCAAACAGTGAACAATGGCTGACCTTTCAAACAGTGGCGAATGGTTCACCACTCAAACAGTGACAATGGCTGACCGCGCAAACAGTGGCGAATGGTTCACCACTCAAACAGTGACCAATGGCTGACCGCTCAAACAGTGACCAATTACTGACCATCGACGAATCGCTCAAGTTTATGTTAATGCAATAGATCTTGCCAATGTTGTACGGAATTACCTGTCGTGAACAAGCGCGTCTCAACTTCCGCTCGCTCAGAAATGAGTTTATGTTTCCGCTGCGCTCTGCAGGCCATCGAAAAGTTTATACTGGTTTTTGAAGTTTCAGTGAGCAAGGCTGCTACTTCTGCAATAGAGATCCGGAAAACTCCTTTAATTTACATAAGAAGTTTCTTTGGATGAGCAAAAATGATGGCCGATGAACAAGGTACAAGTATTTTAGATGTTTTTATATTATTACATTTCCATCACCTAATAATTTGCCCTGAAAGTAATTATTTCAATTACATGATTTCATGCTTTAATATCAACATAATTAGTACTTTTAAATGGATACAACACTACACAGTACAAATTAAGTTTCCAAATTTAGCCAGGTATAAATCAATAAAATAATTTTTTAAAATAACATATATTTTCAGAGAAAAACTTTTGCAAAAATTCTAGCAATATTTTCGCATTCGTATTAATGTTTCAAAGAAAATAATTTATTACAATAATATCATTTTCAATTAGTTTTTATCCAAATTACGGAAATGGAACAGTTACGAGTGGGAAGTGGCGAGTTTAAATTAGTTACCAGTATAAATTTTACAATAACTTCGTCCACTTAAAATCCTCAGTAATTTGCCTGATAATCTTGCAACTGCTGGTAAGAAAAGAATGCAGGCAAAAAGGGAACAACTCTCTATTCAAAGTTGGCGACTACTTAAATCCCACGATACAAAAGAAAGATGGCCGGGAGAAGAAATTTTTGATATGTTGTCTACTATGCCGTATGTTTTTTTTTACAATCAGAGGTTCGCCGTTTGCAGTGAAGTATCATCACAAGTCTGTCAGAACTTCTCAACTTTCCAAATTTGTTGAGTTGCTACACGGACAAACTTCCACAACTTATGAGCCTTCGCCTCCAAAAACATGAATTTACTCTCCTCCCGCGCTACAATTTAATCGCTAATCTTCAGTCCAAAATTTTCACACACAAGATCGAGGATTGGAAAACTCGTATCGTGAGTCAGATGAAAATTTTTATTTAATCTACAAAACAATCAAGAATTACCAATCAGTTTTCTCGACTAGTTAGATAAAATGAGTAGTAAACGTAAAACAAACTGGCCGTAAAATTTGATGACCGTTTGTTGGTAGGCTTATATAATATAAAATGATACAATATAATATATAATATAATATAATTTGTTGTAAGGCTCACACTCATCAAACGTAGCACAGGATGTCAGTCATTTTTTGTGTTCTAGAAAATTTTGATTTTAGGAGACGTTCATTTTTGCTGTTAGGATTTCGGTCAAAGTTTAAATCTATTGCCTCTTTGAACATCCAGAGAACGGCGCAACGCCGATTAGACGCCCTGACTCGAACATCTATACAACAAACTCAAAGCAGCTTTCAATTTAATTTACAATAATTGAAAAGCTAAAGTTTGTCGACAATAATGCTTACAAAATATTAAGTGAGATTGAGCTTGTTCAACGTTCATGGGGCTCTAGTGCGTTCATTCACGCTCGTGTATAGAGGTTTTTGTCTAATTTCAGTTGTTAAGTTGTCGGTTTAAAGTTTAGTCCAACTATCATTAATCTGTTAATTAGGAATGAAATTCTACGTCATAATGTGTACCTGCACTGGGCGACTGAGCGGTGAGAATTCGAGAATGAATCGATTGAAATGTGAAGATTAACAAATAAAGCTAATGAGGTTATAACCCAGCAGTCGCTATGTTATAACCTTTAACCGTATGCTAACCATACGGAAACATGTTTCTAAAACCGTTCGAATCAAAACCTTATCAGTAAAGTCTCGGTACTACGTCATCACCGCCACGCATCTCCTATAACCAAATATTAGCATTAGAAGTTAGTTTAACCCGGGATCAGCCAGGTCGCATGATGCTTTACAACGCAATTATTACAGAAACTAACGACTTCGCTGTAAGGTTTGCTATGTGCCATCTTCTATAACCGAGGCCAGAAAATCGCCTCCAATCAAAACTTTTATAAAAACAGGATCGTTTATTTTGTGCTTGCATAGGAAACGCAGATATCATAAGGAAGGTCGCATCTAGTGAACGATACTTGCACCTTACATAATTATGGAAGATATATTTGTTTACAATGCACCGAAATACACCTCTGCAATCTACTTGATTAAAAAATTTTAAGCCTGTAATTGTTATCAGTTTTTTAATTGGTTGAATAAAGCTAGTTAAGGCTCCAATTTCTGCATTAAATACAACTCATACACCAAAGTTTTCTCCTAAATATTGGCATTAAGAATTTAATTTCCTGATTATACATAGTTTTTCATTCAGGTGCTTGTCATGAGATCGGAGACCAAAATTCAATTAATACTCTTAACGTGCTTGGTTTAGTAACAAACATTTGCTTCGCTCAGGTACAAATGCGTGAAGTAGCAAGAACTCTTGGGGGAATTGAGCGTTTAACGGTAATGAGGCCGATAACCTCGTCTCCTTACAAGCTCCGGGATGACGCCTGGTGCCAGAAAATAGAGGCATTGTGCCATCAGAGACGGAAGGTGTCTTGTTAGCGAGTAACTGCTGCTACAAAACTGCCTATTAAGGTGTTGTAGTCAGCAGAAGCACCTAATGATAGTGACTCTTCAAACATTGAATTTAACTGTCATCTTAGGAAAACAACCTGACATGAAGTCAGTCAACCTTTTAATATGTATTTTGGATCCGATGCTTCCTAAAATAGGGTAACATGGGGCAGCGAGCCCACTGCGGGTCACGGGCCCATAGCGGGTTTCTCGCTAAGTATGGCAGATATTGATCCGTGTTCTCTACCGCCGGTCGACAGTTTCACTGGGATGAAGTGTACGGATTTACGTTTTGCTAAGTGTTTGCGTT
Source organism: Hyalella azteca (assembly GCF_000764305.2). Classification (NCBI taxonomy): domain Eukaryota; kingdom Metazoa; phylum Arthropoda; class Malacostraca; order Amphipoda; family Hyalellidae; genus Hyalella; species Hyalella azteca. Next base: position 8,078 of record NW_025945692.1, on the reverse strand, counting down.
ATTAAGTTCTTTGCGAATAACTGTTTTAGTTAGTTGCACCTTTAAACAAAACAAAGAACCACCTCGTATCAATTAAAACTTCGTCAAAATTTTAGTTTAAAAAAAGTGGGGGGCGCGCTGCCCCACGTTACCCTACGTTCATATATCACATCGACCATTTACATTTAATTAGTTCACAAAATCTAATGGCTATATTTATTATTCGTAAAGCTTATTAATTCGTTACATTTCCATTATGTAATTTTTCAACGAAACGAATAATATGAGAGAATAGATTCTTCAACATTCGCATTTTATGGAGCAGTTTCATTTATTTCATTCACATAACACAATGAACAAACGTGTGAGCCGAAATATTTCCAGTAACGGCCATCTACTTTGTATCAGCATTAAAGAGATTTCTTTGAATTCACATGCAAAAATTATTCGTATTTTGCCGTTCTATTTTAATCATGCCTCGTAATATTTTTCATGTCATTTAAGCCTCGCTGCTGCACATGATACCCCTACAAGGTCGAAATGCATAGTACGGAACAAAGTTTGGCCCCTCAAATAAGAGATAACATATTTACCACGTACAATTGATCCCAACATGACTACTTTCGGACATATTCTAAGTATAAGAATCTCATGACAATGAAACACCCTGAGAATTACGCTTGCTATTTCGGAGATTCCTTTTTTGGAGAAATTTTGATTATGCAATTAGCAATACATGTAAGACATGTTCTGTTTTTTGACTTGAATACCTGAGTCAAAAATTTTATTGTTCCACTCACATTTTATGTGTGGATGTATTTTCCCATTATTAAAATATTTGAGCCACATCTTGTAGGTCCTCATTCTTTCATGTTACATGTGAGATATTAAAAAAGTTGTTATCCGGAACACGAAAGAATGGTACGGAAATATGTGGAAAGTGCTTGAAACATTTCTCTCAAATGAGGTTCGGAAAATAATGACGGCATTAATAAGTGTATGTTTCGAATCCACTAAAAAATTCTAATATAATTGTATACTTTATGAATTATTGCACCAAAATTATCTCATTCTAGAGCATGAACTATCATTATGAATGATTGCATACTGTAAAAATGTGTGTATACATTTTTATCATTAGTCTTGCATGTGTCACAGTTCAAAAGTGACAAAATGTCCTGAGAACGTCTCGTGTTCATCAGCAATACAGATATCTTGGCTTCAAATTTCTATTGATAGCACCATAACAGGGATCTATTTCTTCCTCATATCATCTGAATTTCACACTAAAGCGTTATCATTGCAGTCTCTGACTTGGCTGGGTCATTGTAGAGCAGCTATCTAGTCGCAACCTAGTCTCCGTAATGACTGTTTGAACAGATAACGCCAAAGCTACGACATTGCATGCAACAACAGCCTTCATACTCCACTGACTTCCTGGCCTTCTGTATCATTGCTCATTGAAACTTTCTGCGCGGGCGCATTTGAAATTTTGCAATTTTCAACGTTTTAAAAGATCTAAGTTATTCATTTCGGTAATTTCATTTCAAGCAAAATAGCTTACAGAATTGAGAGACTATAGGGTCAAAATTATGTCTATTGCATTGTCTACGATATTATGTGGTAGCAGCAGGTTTTATCGGTAAACGAATAAACAGAGCTCATCAAATAATAACTTTCAATATTAATTACACATATGCCTTATAATTTAACCAGGAATTTTCGTTTTGAGAAATTAATACAACTAAATTTTAACACGTGAGCATGATCTAAATTTTAAAATACTAACAAGAAACATCCTTCAATTTCTGACGACGCGAGCATCTCGGTGAGCTGGAGACAAAAGCTGGGCTTTGCAATTAGGGCCACAAAAATGAAATTTTGAGAGAGCTTTATTTTTAGGTATATTTTAGACCGCGACCCAGATTGATGTAAGCCAATTCTTACGCTTGCGTAACGTAACTGTAACAAGATAGCAGTATTTTATATTATTTGAATTAGTACATATTTACACGATTTGGAAGTCAGGAACATGCAATTTTTTAATCGCTTCCCACGCTGTTGAATCACTAGAAAACAATGTACATTTTTAAACGAGAATTTACGAGCCTAATTATAAATTGAATCAACTTATCGGCGCGTTTAATTAATTCTGTCTCAAATATATAAATTTTGTCTCTAATACATTACCATAATAAAATTCAATCAACATTCCGTCTTATTACGAATTGCATGTGAAATCAAAGGTGAAACCTAATCCTTTAGGTCAATTTAACCACATAGATAGCAAAAGAAAAATTATTCTCTTCAATGACTGCTTAACTAATACATTTTGTGATCAATCTTACATTTAAAAAAATTATTTACTCCAAGAGAACGATGAGGGAAAGAATTAAAATAAAATATTGGTGTAGCGCCGACGGTTTTTTGATGCTCGTTGGCGGAAATCATGCACAGAGAAGGAGATCATGATTTCTTCTTGATATCGAGTGACCCGCAACCTTGTAACTTTATAGTGGCATATTCCTTCCAAATTATAGTGGCATATTCCTTCGACACTACGCAATCGGGCGAACGATCAATGGTGCCTTACAAGCAGCAATAAATATAGATTTACCTGCGATGAACCATCGATGATTAAGATACAAAACATCGATGACTCATCAATGGGCAAAAGATACTCTAAGTATTCACCTAATTTATTGATATTTTTCGATAACTCGGTTACTCATCGTTACGCCAATTAGAATCCGACATGCTCATCTCGAAGTCATTGGTGTGCCACTCATAATTTTCATGTGAAAGTACTCTTAAAATTTGGTCAAAATTTATGTAGCTAAAAAGCACGTGAATAATAAGAAAAGTATCTCGATAGTTGCTTTTCAAATCTGCTGTGTACTTCCAATCAAGTGACAGATTAATAACCATAAGGAGTTTCAGATCAATCTATGGTCCATGTGTGGCAACGCCAAAAGTACTTTATGGGAACGAACTGTTGTCGGAAATCGTGAAAGTCTGGCTGGGACTTCTAGTTTATCGTCCCCGCAATCAGTGTTTAAAGCTCAACCCGAGCAACAAGGGATTGAGCTTATCCTTTATTCGCTAACACGTGAAAGACTTGACAGGGTTGCACATAATCTAGATACATTGAGGATTAACCGAAAAAAACTCCCTGAAAATGCTGACTAAATCTAAAACCGGTTCCTTTGAACATTTTATGAGTCATTCTGAGAAAAAAGATGTTTCGAGTTCAGGACTAACTAGAAACACCTAATTTTTTTGAGATCAATAATTATTTAACGCCGGAAAAATTATATCCCTCCTACTACGAATTTTTTTACTGCAACCATTTCCTGGATTGTGAGTAGAAAGGTAACTGTGTTACTCTGAGTTTGTCTCTCATTAAGTGTTCGTGTACCAAGATCTCGAACATAACTATGTCAAAAAAACTTAAATTAAAATAACCATTATCAAATTCTCTTCCTATGCACCCAGGCCAGTTAAGATTTACCACCGCGTCAGCAAGATCATCATGAGCGTACCATAGCCAGGATTCGCACGGTTAACATTGAAATTAGGCAAGGATGGAATGACTGTTAGAAGCCCGATTGACAAAAATTTTCATGGTTATGCGAGTCTTTTCAATCAATTAACATCATATAATTTATGGGGAATTGTTTTATATGAAATCAAGTCACAAATTTAATGCTTACGGATGGAATGAATTTTATGTTTTCACGCACTCCCGAAACGTGTGTAAATATGTGAGGTAGTTTCATGGAGTTCAATTTAAACTCGCCTTGAAATTTGCTCATCTTCGGCTGATAAATTCTCATTTAATTTAACGCTATTTTTTTGCAATGTAATTAAGAATAAAATAGAAGGAGGTAAATTACAAATTTATTCCCACAAACAACAATGAGCACTTGCTACTAGCGACCACACTGGAAAATTATCGTAAAGAAGTTGTCAGCCATGCAACAGTTGTCATTGCGGCCACATCATACGCGAAATTTGATTCTATTTGGGACTTTAAACTCGCATCAGGAGATGAAATTTTGGAGGCAGCGTAAAATTTATGGTCGCCATAAGGGTTTGCAAAATTGCTCTTAAAATTTCGTAGAAGAGCCACTCTGCGCGCCCAGCAATGGTCACCGTGGCAAGGAAATGAACTAATATCTGCTGCGCCATCCTCCCCTGCGTGGACCAGCGCCATCATTACACGAGAGCCATTTGAACTCGCAACACGACGGCTGACGCAGAAATTCTGGGCGGAATTTGAGCTTTAGATATTCAAATTTGGGACATGATCTAAAGGAATATTACTTGAATTAATCAAACAAGTTGTTTTCGGAATGTTTGTACTTGAATATTGGTTGAAGTTGCTTCAAAATAAATTGTTAAAGTCGATTGCAATAACGAATTAATCACCCGTAAAGTCCTGTTGATGATAATAATTAAATTTTCATTAAAGTAAATTTTCATTTGAGATACCAAAAAAAAATTAACCAATGACACAAAATGAAATAGACTTTACTTTCTAGGAAATATGAAATAAGATTCAACATGTGGTGCCACATTTTGGTTGTCACCTCATTCATTCGAAGTGCAGTTTTTTACATTTTATTTCATAAGTATGACCATAAAAGGACGAGGTGAAATAAAACATGCTGCATGCTTTACATGCCACGCAAAGCAAAGCAAGAATAAATTTCAAACTAAGATTAGATGTGTCTGTATGACTGCAGTTGTAGAATAATTTGATAATTGAATTAAATTTATATTGTTGTCATAATTTGTGCAGCAGCATAAGTGGCTGAAATATTATGTTTCTGAAGATATCTGCTTTAGTTTCCCACATATTATAAATAGCCATTAGGTGAAATTTTTTCAACAATGTACCGGAACCAAATAATGTCTGAACGAGGAATGGTCTTCAGTGGTGAGTTGCATTCTTTTGGATATAAATCAACATTCAACATCAGCTGGAATTTGCGTCATACATAATGCCTTTTAATTTTCTTGAGCGAATTTGTCAGTAAATATTATCGCACTAATATCACCATTAGCATTGTATAGCTTAATGAATGGAATAATATTACTGGGTCCAAAATGATATTTTCATCATTTCCTAAGCTAGAATATTCTTTGTTTTTTTATAAAATTTTAGAAAATTCTTTCTTGTTTGTTGAAATTTTCCGGTCGCAGATCTGTTCATGTAGATCTTTCATGGATGGAAAGTTAATTCGCATACAATATACTCGGACGTCCATAGTTTAATAGGATTATGAGGCTTTTATACCAACGTGACAACTTTGTATGAGGCACGAAACTTGCGCGAACTAATGAAAAATATCACTTGCGCTATCTAATAGTATCCATTTTTTAATCAACGTGTTAATTGGGATTCAGCTGAGGCAGGAATAATTTTTGCATAAAACGAAATAAATTTATTAATTGATAGTATTTTTGCAGACAGATTTCAATGAGCCACGCAACTTGTTTGTGTTCACTCGAATTTGTCGACTTCTGTAGGTGGTCGCTGCTTTCTAAACACGCATCCCACTTCGGAAATGAAAGTCAAGACGAATAAGCTCGATTTGTTATTCAAATCTTTCTTAAATCAGAGAAGTGATACTTTATTAAAATTGCGCTGCACTTTTTACCCCTGAGTGGGTCATCCTGACTTGATTAAAGCCGACTGAAATGTGTCTCTGTGCAACGTGCAGAAAGTGTTTCATTATTTATACAATTTTACCCAGTCATTTTTCAAAGTCAGAAAAGTAGGCATGCATTATTACTCTACTCCTCTTCCTCCTCATCCCTGCTTTTATAACTTAAATTCAAAGCCGAAGCATTAAAAGAAAACAAGTTAATGTATAAGTATAAATATTTACACTAAACATCGCAATATGATAACGTTGAAGCAAAGTTTTTCATGAAGTAACACATTTATCACCCACTGAAAAAGACCTCGCATCATATGGAACAAAGCATTAAGAAATGAGTAAAACTGAAAAGACTCTGAAAACAATTTTGTAGTTCGAAGTGTGTGTAGTTAAAGAAAATAGCTCAATCGGCACTTAGTTCGTTTCATTGATGCTGCGCTCTTTTATAGATTTTTTATTTACTTTTTATCATGAAGTGGAGAGCTCTTCTGAAAACGAATCTTTTCCTTATCTTTATTATTTAAGAAATATCTTTCTAGCTCATCGTTATGCTGGTTTTACGATTGTTTTGAAAAACATATTACGTTAACAGGCATTCACACTGTGGCAATCAAGGTATTGAAGACTGCGGAGCAATGTATGCTTTCATTCAATCGAAAAAGCTTTTTGATTATTAATTGCAATGTTTTTTATGTTACACATATTTTCATGTTTTTCTCTACTATAATCACGTTCGGTTTCATCCCATTGATTCTCGAGTAAATAACAGCGATCACCAATGACACTGATATTCAATGGTCTTTAAAAGACGTCGCTAAAAACCCAGTCGCTAAAACATGAATAAATTGGATAATGTTGCAGCAACGTTCGATTTTCAGTGTCTTCGTGCGGTAAATTTAATCTTCCCTAAATGTCCACACCTAAATGTAATTGATTCATATATTGGGAACTTGGAAAACGCTCCACGGAGATCGCTCTTAACATTCTATTATATAGCTGGATGCCTGCAGAACCGTTGTTCATGTGAACTTTAGTTTTCATTTAATTGTGTCCACCGACTTCAAAGACCCATCAATTGGAGAGGCAGTTATGAGATTTCAAAGCAATTATCCATGTTATATTTAATTTAGAAGTATTCATTTTAAAGGTGTGTTTGGTTCCCAAAAATTATCTACAACTTTATTGAATTGCTCTTTATAAAAGTCTTCGATGACGTAGATCTCTTTTTGTCGTCGAGAAATGCCTTTATCGTTCGCAACACTAAAAGTGTCGTAGTTCAGCTTCGATCGAGCGCACTTTTATCCTTAACGGCCTCACATAAGACAAGCCATCGACCAGGAAGCCAGGTGACCGCTGTGACCTAACAGTGCCCACAGAAACCTTTGATAATTCCAGTATGTGAATATTTATGTGTTCAATAGTGATCAATCACCGTCAAAATTATTAAATAAATAGTTAAATAAATAGTGAGCGTCTATTCTACAGGATATAAGTGAATTTGAATTAAAATCAACAAACTCACGTAACAAAAAACGGAAGCCTGCTTATTAGGTGAACGAATAACGTACAGTTTAGAGAATTTATTTTTATTTTTTAAACACTTTTTTTGTGATTTGAGGTATTAAATAAACATGAAGTCTGACCTCATCAAGTTATTGAGAGTTCAAGAGTCGGCAAAGCGATGTCTAGGAGATTTCTTTACCCTCTTTCATTTGCGTGCCGCGTTTCGAGAGCCTTAATCATGAAATTAAGTGGCAAGAGGCACTCAAGAGTGCCACTCGTGTCGCTCTTAGGCTTGAGCAACTCTATTGAGGAAAAAACTGTTAAATGATGCTTGACGGCAATGTCATGCTGGATGGCAATAACCTTGTATCTTGAGCAGTAATGTGATTGAAGAACCTCAATCTGGATCTGATGCATTATAGTCATTTTTGCCGTTTCAGTTAAATTTCAGTTGAGATTCACACAATTTGAAATTACTGAAAGGTCATGACGTTATTATGAAAATTATGGCAAATTTTGGTACGCCAAATACCTTTCGTTCGCTAGTCACACAACCAAAAACTAGAGCTTGTCACACAACCAACAGATGCACAATAGCACATGTAAAAATTATATATGAATTTATTGTGTTGATGTTTTTGTTTGCGTGCCTGAAGTCTCGTGTGAGAAATATATATGCGCACCCATCCACGATATTACTAAAGTGTCTGGATATTACTTGACCTGAAATTATGTTCATTGTGGTTTAATCATTACACACTTCAAGACAGTGAAGGGCAAGGCTGAATGATGAAATCTATATATGACTTTTTTTGAGCGCTTTAAATTTTAATCCATTATTTGCTTTGATTTTCAAACTGGGAGCAAAATGGGGGTTCTATGTTGTACTTTGGCTGGAACTGGGCATTCATCTAAAAATACTAAAAA
>NW_025945691.1:0-1248 GCF_000764305.2 Hyalella azteca | reverse complement strand
TGATGTCAAGTGATGTGTAATTTGTTCAGTTGTGTTCGTATGAAACAGAGATCTTGATGTTGATGTCAAGTGATGTGTAATTTGTTTCTCCCAAGTCCCGCCGCTGTAAGTGTTACGAAATCTCAGGCTTGTTACGGACAGGTAAAAGAGTCTTATGTGTATGACGACCTCTATAAAAATGTTTAGGAGAACCTGATTTTGTACAGGGTTGAATTAGGAAGAGGTACGAAGTTAATGAAAAGATTATTTTTGTTCACAGAAGAAATGGTGAGGTCGAAGTACCAGAATTTCTGAAGCCTTATGTACGTAACAGTATTAGTAATAGATGATTGGTTAGATGAACTATATTTTAAAAATACCCGAGATAGTTCAAATGCAGAGATAAACTGTATCATTCAAGTCATGGATCGCCACGACACATCAGTAGCCACGACACATCAGTGTCGTGGCTACTGATGTGTCGTGGCGATCCATGACTTGAATGATACAGTTTATCTCTGCATTTGAACTATCTCGGACATTATAAAAATATAGTTCGTTAAATTACCTGCACCAATCATCTAATGATGATTGGTGTGTCTCAATCATCTAATGATGATCGACACATCAGTAGCCACGACACTGATGTGTCGTGGCTACTGATGTGTCGATCATCATTAGATGATTGAGACACACCAATCATCATTAGATGATTGGTGCAGGTAATTTAACGAACTATATTTTTATAATGTCCGAGATAGTTCAAATGCAGAGATAAACTGTATCATTCAAGTCATGGATCGCCACGACACATCAGTAGCCACGACACTGATGTGTCGTGGCTACTGATGTGTCGTGGCGATCCATGACTTGAATGATACAGTTTATCTCTGCATTTGAACTATCTCGGGTATTTTTAAAATATAGTTCATCTAACCAATCATCTATTACTAATACTGTTACGTACATAAGGCTTCAGAAATTCTGGTACTTCGACCTCACCATTTCTTCTGTGAACAAAAATAATCTTTTCATTAACTTCGTACCTCTTCCTAATTCAACCCTGTACAAAATCAGGTTCTCCTAAACATTTTTATAGAGGTCGTCATACACATAAGACTCTTTTACCTGTCCGTAACAAGCCTGAGATTTCGTAACACTTACAGCGGCGGGACTTGGGAGAAACAAATTACACATCACTTGACATCAACATCAAGATCTCTGTTTCATACGAACACAACTGAACAAATTACACATCACTTGACATCA
>NW_025945690.1:0-3291 GCF_000764305.2 Hyalella azteca | reverse complement strand
ATTAGGATCTAACGGTGATGTTTAGCTTGTGAAATTTTTTTTCAATTTCGCTGTCATTCGTAAGTTAAATGACGACACGTGCCGAAATTCGCAGTGAACAACATATTTCTTCCGAAGTATTGAACAGATTTGAACGAAATTTTGAACATATATTCCCAACTATCCAACGGTGATATTAAGCAAGTGAATTTTTTTTGGTTTTGCCTTCGTTTGCGTTTTTATTTCATTCCACCCTAATTCAATAATTAAACAGCAATACGGGCTTGAATTCGCAGTGAACAAGAAATTTCTTCCTAACCACTGAACAGATTTGAACGAAACTTTGTATATAAATATCTAAGTTCCAATGGTGATGTTTTGCTGATATTTTTTTATTTTGCCTTTGTTTGCGAGTTACGCGGCAGTACGTATACGGCTCTTGGTCAATGCAAATCTAAAAATCGGCCTGGAAAATGCCTTTCGTTTCTCCGTATACCAGAATAACTCGTGAACGAAGGCAAAATCGAAAAATTGTCACGAGCTAAACATCACCGTTGGGAGGTAAGGTATTCATGTAAAACGTTTTGCTCATATCTGTTCAGTATTTTAGAAGAAATTTCTTGTTCACTACGAATTCGAGCTCGTATTGCTGTTTAAATGACATTGAGGGAAAAATGATAGACAAAACGCGCGAACCAAAACACAATCTGAAAAATTCTCACGAGTTAAACATTACCATAAGTTAGGAATGTATATTCAAAATTTTATTCAAATCTGTTCAGTACTTTGGAAGGAATGTCTTTTTCACTGCGAATTTTCGTACTTATCGCCATATAACTCACGAATGAAGGCGAAATTAAAAATTTTTACTAGATAAACATCACCCTTAGGTTCTAATGAATACGTGTACCAAGTTTTATCGAGCTGTGTTCATTACTTTGGGAGCTATTGCTTGATCGCTGAATTTTGGGAGGCCGGCCGTGAGTCCGACCGTAAATTTGTCCGAGACGTCGTTATTCAGCACCGAGTTCTGCTTCGTAAATTCTTTTGAGATTGAAGTAATTGAAAACTTTCAAACTTCTAGCTACGAGTCAGCTCGACCTCTATGTACAAATGGTGTATTTAACATCATGAAATAACAACGAGTGAGACATATTAAGCTCTTTAATACTCGTTTTAGATGTACAAGTTTTTACCTGTGCATGCAATGAACGGTAACAGTGTGTTTTTTAAAGATTTGCCAGTCACATCAACGTATGAAATAAATCATTTAGTTAGCCTAACAATCTAAATGATGTCGTTAATGCTCAGTAGTGGTCATTAAGTAATAATTCTTCCTTGATCTATTGCATCGAGCTGCGTTGAATCAGTATGACTTATTTTTGATCCCAAAATTACCAATTTGGTAATAGGGTATGATAGAAGTTAGTTGGTGTTGTGAACCTGCTGTAAATAACAAATCTTGTGAGCACATGTAATTCGCATTGAAAATAGACATTACTAATATATTGTTATGAGCGCCTTAGACTCCTGCGGTCGGAACTTTTTTCCATTCGAGCCGAGACAGGAAGCTTTGTCCCGGTTCGCAATAAAAACCGGGACAATTTTCAGCTCTCCGTCGGAATTCCGGGACGATACCGAGACGAAACGAGACGTCCCGGTGAAAATTGGAGGTATTGAATTTCCCGGAAATTAAATTTTGTATAACGAGACGAACCGCTTAATGATTGGATGTCTACTTTGTTTATAATTTAAAGACATGTGCAATAACTTGAGACGTAGTAATTGACAATAGCTACATATCGTTATTCAACATGGCACTTATTTTTGACAAGGCATATAATAATTGTAATGAAAATTTGCATATCTTTTACATTTTTTTCCATTTGCAATGTTGTACTGTAATGCACATTACATTTTTTTATGAAAAAAGATTAAAGAAAATTTTTCAATGACGTAGTCTATACTTTAATTAAGCTTCCGCTTGTAAAGGTCCATCAGTTGGAGCACTAGATGGTCCAGCAACAGAGTCTCGAGTGACAGCCCTTCTGCTCGTTTTATTTCCATTTGGTATCATGTGACAACTGGTGTAACACCTGCACCTGAAATATGGCATTTTGTAGTGGTAGAGGCTCTGGAGGAAGTGTTCCCATCATTATCCTTTTAAATATTGCCACATTTACATCGGCTGCTGTGTATGGCTTATATCTCTCTGTCATCATGAGTCTCGCTGGCTTTGAGCTACTCAAAAATATTACAAATATTGTCACGACCCTTGGCATTTTGCACGGCTAGAGAAAGAGAATAATTCCACAGTGTTCTAATTGACTAATACACAATGTCAGTAACTCGCGATGCGCGCCAGCTCGTATGGAACGCGTATACTGAACTCGTACAATTCTCGCGTCAGGCGCGACTGAAGGCTAGACGTCGACATCATTCACTCAATATTCAGCCATATATCGCCAAATCTGCCCATTAATTTAACAGACAAGTTAGTTTGGCAGCCAAATGTCGCCACGTCTACACATGAATGGCAACTACTCAATAATAATCAGCAGCTAACTTGTTATTCCTTAATCCGCTCGCTCAGAACGTCTCGTTTTGTCTCGAATATTCAAGGTGCGTCACGTCTCGTAACGTTAATTCTCGTTTCATTTATACCTGTCTCGCATCGTTTCATAATTTCCGGGACACAAGTTTTAAAGTCCGGGATACAAGTGTTATCCTGGTTCATACGTTTATACCGGGACAAATTTTAACCTCTGTCTAGTTATTTTTGTCCCGGTAATTTCTCGTCTCGTCCCGTTTGTCCCGGTTCATTTCGAGAAAATTATTCCGAGACACAGGAGTCTAAAGCGCCTCTTACATGAATGATTTTTTTGCATATTAAATGAACAAAAATAAATTGCTCAAATTTACTTTTGGCACTTTTCAAACCATGGTTTTCGGAATCACCGTGCTGCACCTGACAACTTTTCATGGCTGCCTGTAATGCTTGCGCAATCAGCAACTAAACTTATTATTCAAAGAATTAATTTTTACTCACTCTTGCACAATTTTACATTGAGGCAAGTGAGAACACTAGACTTTCATTTTTCAATTCAGTCTATATTCTCTTGTGGCCAATTTTTTTCCGTCTTCTTACACACTTGCACTGCACTGCGCGACCTGCGGGTCATGGAGCACAACCTAAGCCACCATCAACCAACAGTGGTGGCTGCAAGCTATGATGCTTTACTCGAGTTATCATGATGACTTGATCTTGGTATCATCTCATGTTGTCTTTAGCATCATGTTTATTTAGTATAT
>NW_025945689.1:0-661 GCF_000764305.2 Hyalella azteca | reverse complement strand
TACATATTCCCAAGACTGTACCGCCAGTTAATAGTACATTCTCCCCAGACTGTATCGCCAGCTCATAGTACATTCTCCCCAGACTGTACCTCCAGTTCAATGTACATTCTCCCCAGACTGTACCTCCAGTTCATGGTACATTCTCCCCAGACTGTACCTTCAGTTCAGCTCACGTCAGCAGGCATTGCACCGCGACTGTACCAGCACCTCTGACGTCACCGCTGACGTCGTCTTAAAGGCGTGGCACCGCACGACGCTGCGGCCGATGACACGTGCAACGACTCGTACAGTTCAGCCTATACTTTCAAAAAAAGTTAAGAGATCGTAAGTTCATCAGCCAATAATTGACGGCCTTACAAGCCAAATCCGCCAATCATAGATAAAAAATAGAGCGTAAGTACTTACGTTCACTTAGCGAGTTTTGAAAGTATGGCCCCTGGACTTTCAAAACTCGCTATGTGAACGTAAGTACTTACGCTTTATTTTCTTGTCTATGATTGGTGTATTTTGCTTGAAAGCCCGTCAATGATTGGCTGATGAACTTACGATCTCTTAACTTTTTTTGAAAGTATAGGCCCCACTTAAGACTGTACTTAACTAATGGCGTCATTCAGCTCATGACAATCAGCTTATAACGTAATTCAGCTCATGACAATCAGCT
>NW_025945688.1:37020-144621 GCF_000764305.2 Hyalella azteca | reverse complement strand
AATCCCTATTTTGAAACTGAAATTCATTATGTGTCGTCTAAAAGAAACATGCACTAAGTCATAAATCCCATTTATAACTTTCAATTAATTTCCTTTTTAGCGCATTTTCTCATTTATGGAAAAAATGCACTATTGTGCTCGCTATGTCCGTCTGTCTGTCTGTCCGTCCGTCTGTCCGTCCGTCCGTAACCTCAAGTTTTCGTCGACGAGAAAATGAGCTCTCTGTCACTCACTGCAGTGAGTACATGAGTTATATTTTTAGCGCATTTTCTCATTTATGGAAAAAATGCACTATTGTGATCGCCATGTCCGTCGACGAGAAAATACGCTCTCTGTCACTCACTACAGTGAGTACTGAGTTATATTTTTTTAACCTCTCCTGGGTTTTCGTCTCCGACAAATTAACGGCCGGACTCGCGGGCGGTCTCACGGCCAATTTTTCAAATTCAATGATCAAGGAATATCTCTCAAACTAATGAACTTAACTCGATGAAACACGGTACACGTATTCATTAGGACCTAACCTTAATGTAAAGCTCGTGACAATTTTTTTTAATTTTGCCTTCAATTGTTTTTGCCATAGTTTTATGGTAATACGGGCCGAAATTCACAGTGATCAAGGAATTTCTTCCAAACTACTGAAAAAATTTGAACGAAATTTAGTATTGTAATACCTAACCTCAACAACGGGTGATGTTTAGCTCGTTACATTTTTTTCGTTTTGCCTTCGTTTGCGAGTTATATGGCTATACGTGAACGGCTCTTTTTTGAACCGGCCGGTAGAAAAGCCGGTCGTTCCTCCTATATCTGTATAACTTGCGAACGAAAGCGAATAAGGAAGTGTAGTGNGGGCTTGCCTGGTGTGGGACCCAGGGGGGAGGGGCAAGTCCCTGGCGGGGATCGACGGCCCAGAAATGGAAATGGTGGTGAGTCGCTCGAGAATCAGAGGGTAAATTTTGTCTTTGGGTTACAGTAGTTCTTCTCTACTGTGTGTCGCTCTCAGTGAGTTGCGTTAATCCGTCAGCGTGATAGTGTATTGGATGATGTGGGTTGATTTGGGACCAGCCACACCCAGACGTGATGGAAACATCTGCCGCCCGGATGTAGCACGGTCCACTGTATAGTAATTTGTACAGAGATGAAGGTGGGGTACCTAAAGCGTGTAATATGGAGCTTTCGAATAACCGGTGCTGCCTTGCTATGACTTAATTTGGGGGAATGTGAGTTGGTTGAAGAGCTGGGATCATTTGTTTTGAAGGTGGACCAAGTTTTGCGTGCTTGCTATGAAGGACTGTGTTCATTGTAAGAATGCCGCATTGCTCGCGTAGTGTTTGGGAGGATGTGATGCCTGACCAGTGAGTGTTTTTGCTTTATCGGAGGGCTTTGTTGTGTACAGTCTGCAGTTTGGATATGGTTAAATTTGATTGAGTGTGTAACGTTATTGGGGGGTAAATGACGGATGATCTGACAAAGAAGAGGTATAAGATGCGTTTTATGTTGGGTGGGAGGTGGTAAAATCTATGTATATTGTGTTGATTGATGAGTTCCATTACTTTTCTTTTCGCTACCTGGGAGCTGAAGCTGTGTGTAGTGAAGCGTAAACCTAAAACTTTTCCTTTGCTTGTGTATGAATCGTGGGGGGTCGTGGGTGTAGAAGCTAGAAGCTGTATAGTGTGGGGAGATATACAATTAAGCCCCTTGGGGGACACCTGTGTGGATATGTAGTGTTGAGACCTATGTGAATCTATTCTTATGGATGCTGTTCTCTATGTAAGGTAGTTTGAGAATGTTTTGGCGAAGGTGGATGATCTTGAATTGGAGTCCGGTGTGCCAGACCTTGTCAGAGGCTTTGGTCACATCGCGGAGCACTATGTCAGTGTTGTGTCTTTGTGATAAGTGGGTGACTAGTGTTTCGAGGAATCTGGCTAGTGCTGTGTGTGTGTCCCTCTATGTTGCCTAAAACCGTGTTGCCTTGTGTTATGTATGTTGTGAATGGAAAGGTGTGCGTATAATCTATTGCTGAGAATTTTGTCTAAGAGCTTCCCGTGCAAATCTATACTCTATAGTGAGATGGGTCTGTAATTTTGGACTTGATGTTGTGATGTGTTGGGTTTGAGGAGGAAGTTCATGATTGCGTATTTCAGTGAATCCGAGAAATAACCGCAGGAAATGACATGATTTAATATGTATAGTAGATAGTGGATCACCTTTTTGGGTAGGTATTTGAGTTGGAGGGTTGGGATGCCTGTTGGACCAGATGTGTTTTAGTGTACTTTATAATTCTGTTATACTGATAGGTGGGAAGTCTGCAGGGTGGAGTCAGGAGAGGTCGCCATGATTATATGGTTGAATTAGGTTTATGTTGTGGCTGATATGGCCTTGCATGGTGTGGACGTGTTCGATGTCAAAGTCTTCATTGTTTGTGTCATCCTGAGTGAACATTCCTTGCCAGTGTTTGCGAGCAGATGGGTACTTTTTGTTCGGGTGTGCCATGTTGTATGTTGTGTTTGAGGTATGGGACAGCTTG
Source organism: Hyalella azteca (assembly GCF_000764305.2). Taxonomy (NCBI): domain Eukaryota; kingdom Metazoa; phylum Arthropoda; class Malacostraca; order Amphipoda; family Hyalellidae; genus Hyalella; species Hyalella azteca. Next base: position 142,094 of record NW_025945688.1, on the reverse strand, counting down.
TTAGGTGTTGGTGCCTATCATGCGTTTAGGGATGACCAGATTTATTGGGGATCTGCTTGAGTTTTTAATGTGCTAATGTGGTCCAGCCATGTCTGTGTTTGGAGGTGTCTGTACGCTGTGTGTAGTCGTTGACGCAGGGTGATAAGTGGTCTGTTGAGCGCTAGCTATGGACCGTGGGTGTGAATGTAGTGGAGAGTAGGTTGGTATTGTGTTTGAATAAATAATGTTTCGTGGGTGGGTTTGATGTCGAGAATGATGCAGTGTGTTATGGTAGGGAATGAGATTTCGGCGTCTTTCTATATGTGTTTTCTTCAGTTATCCAAGTATGTGTTTATTTCTTCTAGCGACCCGGCTATTATGGGAATGTGGTCTGATTTAGTAATGGCGTTATGTTTTGAATGCTTTATTGTTGTGTTGGACTCTTTCAGGTGATGTTGTGCTGTTGTGGGTGATGAGGGTTGAAAAGTAGCGGCCGATGTGGGTACATTTACATTGGGATATTAGTGCGTGTACTTGTCTTCCTATGTGGTTGGAGGAGCTGTTACCTATTGTAGTGTGTCTCGCGTTTATGTCAGCGAAGTGATACATGGGATGGGGCCTATTCAAAAGTTTGTGGAGCTCAATGTAGTTGCTATTGTCTATACTGGGTGGCATGTGTGTAGCTGCTATTGTTATGGGTTCTTTTTGGGTATCTACTGTGATTGCGAGCATGTCTGTATGAAAGCTGTCGTGTAGTTTGTATGGGACATGGCGTTTTACTGCTATGGTTGCACCGGAGTGAATTGTGTTATCTTTATTGCAGCTATGGACGTTGTAACTGAATATTTTGAGAGGAATGTTTTTGTCCGTGATAGAGTGATCGTTAATAAGAATGATGGCAGGATCTATGTCATTGTAAATATTTGATGCCGTTTCATGTCGTCATCGTCAAAAAATTCGGTTTGGAGGTTGAAGTCGGTGTCCGGAGTCTTGGTTTTAGGTTGANGGTGTGATTGTTACAGTGGTGGCGGTATGATTGTTACAGTGGGGGCGGTGTGATTGTTACAGTGGGGGCGGTGTGATTGTTACAGTGGGGGCGGTGTGATAGTATCAGACACTGATAGCCTTTTCAGTGGCTCTGGTAATACAATATTTATGCTCTCGTTTGGAATTATTTCCTGTTCGTCTTATTGAATTTTTTCGCCTCATAGGGAAAATTTCGTAAATTTGAGATTAATTTAATTTAATAGTGAGTATTTCATTATAGTTTTGAGGTAATAATTATTACCACCTGAATATGTCCATTGTTCATGTTAGATGTTTTGTATGAGCAATATTGTCGTAGAATATATTGCTAATATTTATTTTATTTAATAAGTAAAATGATAAATAAATATAATATTGATTAATTATTATTTCAAATTATATTGATATTAAATATTATCAAGAATATGACTGTAAAAGTAATATTTTATCGTAATGCCTGAAACTAGCTCTTTCCCTTTTTCTTAAAATTATAATTATGTGATTTTCGATGTTGATAAAAAAAAAGAAGAAAAATATAGATATGAACAATTTCAGCTTTTTGCTCAACATTTGAGGTCTTCTAGATTTATGTTGCAATGGAAAAAATGTTAAGTAGGGTCATATGCACGAAAAATCTCTCCAAAAACTGCATCCATAAATTCACCATCACTTGTGGCTTTGCCGCTTCTTTGGGCTTCTGGGTTCACTTCTGTGCGACATTGTTCACCACTGAAATAGTCAGTTGTGTCAGACGCCATAAAAGGAAAATAACAAGTCTTAGCCTCGTATTTAACTGGCATAATCACATATTAGAGCCGTTTGTTCTCCAGTTTTTTCAAGGCATTTGTGAGCCTTATTTTGAGTGTACATGAGTGTACGAAAGTCAAGTATTTTTAGTACTAGCTGAGCCTTTGTCGTCATTTGCGTTATTATGAGCATTTTCATTATGTATAGGCATATTCCATGATATTTTTAGCATTTCATAAACATCATGTAATAATATTACTCATCAGAATAAAATTTCAAAGTAGTTCAGTTTAAGAAAAATGTTCAACATAAAATATACATAACATTCAAGAAAATTTGCACGAAATGATATGTATAAAATTTTTGAAATTAAGAAAATTATCTGCGAGAATAATATTATAGGAAACCTATGGTTGCATGATGTTGAATCGGCAGTACACTCGGAACCGGAACAATTCACTGGATAGTATTCAATTCAGTGTCATTTTTTGTGTTAAAGATCAATTCGTATCTTTTGCTCAGTTCGAATTATGAATGGTTCCAGTATACAGTATGTACCGTTAATCCGACATTCTGCCCTTATAGTTTATAGTATTTTGCTATTCTTGTATATTTCAGTGATTAATATAACAGTGGTATTTTTTCTGTCCCATGAGTAAAAGCATTTATTTTGGTATGACTATGGAAAACATGTTTAGCTCTATCTAAAGCTAGTAACTCGTCAGGCATTCGGATAGCATTAAAAAAGCATTTATATATTCGTAAAAAAAGTGTTAAATGGACACATTGAAGATGAAATTTATCCACGTTTCCACTATACAATCACAGAATATCGAAAGAGCATCAAAAATATACTCGACGTCGACGAGTATGAGCTCAAGAATAAAGGGCAGAACAAGTATCTAAACACTCGTCCAAACGCGATCGATCTTACACACTTCACAGTGGTATTTTTCGTGTCTCACGTTCGTTGAATCGCGTAGAATCATTTGGCATATTCAACACGTAAGAAGTTGTAATTATCTTTCGACTAAAAAAGCGGCTTAGTTTCACAATTACTTATGATTATTTTTCAAGAGCACAAAATGACTTGCAGTCTTTCTAGGAAGGATGATTGCAGCTAAAAAGGACTGAAACATGTTGTTAAAACTGGAAAAAAAGCATTCAAATAATAAAGAAGCGATCAGACACTTAATGTCTTATCGACATAACTAAATAACTTCTTACATGTAATCAAACTTTTCTTTTTTAAGTCGTAACATATCAAACAATCACATAGATATTGTATTTATAACACTAAATTTAGGAATAACTCCAACGAGGATTTGCCTCAATTCATTGAGGCAGCTGAGTCAACTAACTTATTGCAGAGTATTAAAGTAGTAATTGACTGAAATTTGCTGACATTTATAAAGCATGGCTGTATTTGAGTTAACAGTCAAAGAGAAAACGCTCGATATTCTTGCGTGTGAAAGGGTCTGCGTAGTTCGAAGCATGCTTTAGTCGTCACTTTCTAGTAGTCGTTGCACTACATCAGTAGCATTCACAAACCTCGGAGCAAATTTCCTCCTAGGCTCTACCACTTGCATGACGCCACAGCCACATCCGGCGGCGTGTGACAGAACATCGTTACCGATCCTTTCGTTATTTTGAAGAGGGCTTGGTGACTGAGCGGTAAGACGATGGTTGGTTTCTGCATGAACAGTCTGATGTGGAAATGTGTTCTGCATCTTGAGAGGGTGTGGTGCAATAGGCATGGAAGGTTCTGATTGAACGCCGAAAGGAGACGCCTCTGTTGTAGCGTGACCAATATCATTAAATTTTAAATTAGTATCGTAACCGAAGTGAAGAGTGGATGCAGGCATAAGATATTGAGAAGCAGAGTAAGGAAGAATAGACGTTCGAGCAACGTCTTTCAAATTTAAAAGCGAGAAATTGTTTAGATCTTGAGTAACAGCAGATTTAATAACGTTATTGTACATGTTGTTCTGACGTTGATTCATCGTGGCATCAGGTAAAGAGAAGAACGAACTAATGGTTCGTCCTTGATCAGATAATTCTGTTTGTTCATTAGTACTAGTGGGTGAAGCTTTCTGGACAGAATTAACATTTTTATCCCACGGTCGTAGTAAGAGTTGAATTAGTTTGTTTGATTTGCCGTATTTGCTGTGAGAATTAGCAGAATGCGCGTTATCCGGGAACTTTATACCTGAACTTTGCTTATGCGAAGGTAATTTGGCCGTCTCAAAATTTGCTACCAAAGGATTCGAGTTTTTTACTGTATCGTTTGAGGGTCCAAAAGATGTCAGGCTCAAGTTGTGTAGTTTCATTAGTTCACTTAACATTTGGTCGGTTGGTGTGGTAGGGAGTACGGTCTTGGAAAAACTGTCACGAGTTTGTGCTGACTGCTGAACAGAAGTCTCAGGTGATGGCTGACGTTTGTCTCCGTGATTTTCTAAGATAATGAAAATTGGATGCAGAATATTTTTGTTATTTGTAAATAGTGAACGGTTATTTTCAAGTAATGAAGATACTTGCTGTAAAAGAGATTCAGAGAACGTTTTATTTGTGTGTTTACTTTCTGCTGAGCTGAGTTTGATAACACGCAGCATTTTTTCTACATATTGCCATGTGGAAGGTTCGTTTGTAGTATTTTGATAGTCATTAACATTCGAATTTGTCGTACTGAAGGTATTCATTGGCGAAGTTAGGTTTGCATCGGTGTTGTTCGGACCTTTCCGCCCGCTTGTCCCTTCAGCCGATGTTAGGAGCTCAAAACTGTGCTTCCAATTCTCGCTCAGGTTGATTCCTTCAGGTCTCCTCGCCTTCTTCGCCGCCGATACTGCAGGAAAAGGAAAGGAGAGAGTCAAGCCCGGACGGAAGTTATTCGTCATCTCCTCACTCTTTTTCATCTGTAACGAATGAGGGCTTGCAAATACTGGATAGCCCAAATTTTGAATAACAAAGCTCATCGGCAAATTCGATGAATCGACTCTTCTTGAATTCTTACTGCCCTCTCTAGATTCTTCAAAATGCTTTTTATATTGAATGCTTTTGAGAGACTTTTTACTTCGAAATTCACTCATTGAGTCGTGTGAACTAAAAGTACCATGAGTCGAGGAAATTCTTATTTTACTTACAGCCGGAAGGCGGGCAACACTGAGATCCTGATACTCCTTGTAGGCAAGGTCGTCGGCATGTAGTGCTGGAGTTTGCACATGGCTACGAGCTCTCCTCGGGGTGGGTGTGTAGTCTTGGTTTTCGTACTTGGGCACCAATCCGTGATGAATTTCAGGGGACGCCTTGTATGTAAAGTTTGGTTCAATGTGATGTAGAGCGGTGTTTTCAAAGGATTGGGTTATTGGCTTGCTGGAAACTATTGTATGTGGAGAGTGAATCGGCGACGGGGAGTAATACTGGGCTAAACGGGGATGCCGAATACCGTACAACTGGGTCATTAAAGAATCTTGGTGAATCTGAGGAAGACGGTAAACCTTGTTTCCATGCTTTGGATCAACTAATAATTGAACATCATAATCGTTAAGTCCAGTTTTGGGGTTGGAAGCGTCTCTGATTCTCTTCCCTGGCGCTGAAGTCGACGCGTCTTTTGCAGCGAATGGTGAGAAAATGGAATCATGAATGAGTTCATCCAAATCAGAGGTGTGATGCTCTGTCTCATGAGTTTTCGAATGAAGAGGCTTTATTGTGGGTTCGATGTATTTTATTTCTGAGCGAATTTCTTGGCGAGGCTTGGAAACGTAGTCATAACCTGGAGATTTCAAGAATGTGAACGACTTAGGATAAGATTGCTTTCGGTCGTCGTAGGTGTCTGAGACGTCGGACTTTTCATGTTTATGATAGTCAAGTTGAGGTGCGTACCTATATTGAATTCCGTGCGAGTCATGTTCGGATACTTCTTCATAGTTACCCTTTTTGAATTTGTAATCGTGATGATTATAACTTGGATGAACAAACTCATGAGCATGTTCATAAACTGGGATGCTTATCGGTTCGTGAGAGATAGAATATATCGGTACATGAGAATTATATTCAGGTTCTTTATAATAAGAGTCTTTGGCGTAATGGGATTTCGCTTTTACGTAAGCGTGTTCATATTCCGCGTCGCTAACAGTAGATTTCGGAGAATCGTAAGGATGGTACAAGGAATGGTACAGCGAATGAGGTTTTCCTGTGTCGTATTTATCGTTATTGATAGTTTGGGGTTGAGAATATGGATCACTGTGAACTGTCTTAGAATAAACCTTATTATAAGATTTCACTGGGAGCTCTTCGTAGTAATTAGGTTTCTTATGATACAGATCCCCGTACGTGAGTGATTCCGGGTAGGGGTCTGAATGATGGTATTCTTTGGAGTTATCAGTCGGCTTAAAGATGTCGGCCTGTTTATGGCGTTGAATAATGGTGACGTAAACTGGAGCTTGGAGGGATTCGACTGCCTTTAGAGGTTCTTCACGATCTACCACAACTGCATCTTCGAGAACTTCTGTATCTTGTACTACTGACGATGAAGGAGGTGCAGCTGCCACCGTTGTCAAAACTGCAACACAATAATTGAGAATTCGACAGTAACCCCTAGGCGAAATACTCAGGAAAGATTTTCCAGCGTCACAACTGACGCATACGAAATTCCATTTCTTATTGAACTGGATTATACTTAACTGAAAATTTTTATTATAGTTAATAAAAAGTAACTATAAATTAATTACGTTATGGAAATTACTATTTGTAATTTTAATTCAAATGGCACAAAATTTCTTTTTGATGGAGAGTCAAATGAGAGTTATATTTTCTATGTATGATATGCGTTTGAAAAGTTATTTTTTTAATTAGTATCGATAAGCTATATTATTTTTAATGGTATTAGGGAAAACAGGACTGACAGGACTTGGGATAACGGGATTCTAAACTCAAAGGGAGTATCGAGCTCGCAAGCGCTGAACTACCCTGCATGAAGAATATATTGTCAGATAAGCGTGGTTATTAACATTTCTGTCTCTCCGTAAGGCGTAAAAGTCCGATTTGCCTCAAAATTTATAAATGTGAAGTTTTTTGCGTAATTTAAGCTATTTAAACAGATCTTTCATGATCTTCTATCGGCCTAACCGTTATAAGAGTGAGAGAAATTGTATACATTATTCAATAATATGAAGTCTATATAATTTATTCACTGAATCGTGAATTGCATTTACCTGCATAAATGAGAACGACTCCAGAAGCGGCTTGGAGTGACCAATCACTCCTGATTGACATGTTCCTTTTCGAGAGCCGCATAACTAAGTTGTTCATTCCTGTGCTCCTTAGCACTTGAAAAAGTACGAAATGCGTTGCTATGAAAAGTTAAATTGTATGATATTGCTATTCCTGAGTCCCGTTAGCTTGCTAATTTTTAAATATTATTGAAATGGGACATATTTTACTTGCTTCGAGAACTTTAGTATCAACATAGGCAACTACCAGTAGATTTATAATTGTTTTGCAGTTAGTAATGTACTTTAGCCATTAATTTTATTGGTTTTGAGCCTTATATATTGAGTTGGACTTGGAACTCAATCAATCTTAACGAGAAAAATAACTTCACATAAATCGCATTTTGAATTATAGACGTCGTCACTTTGTAGGTGTTGTCATATTTGAGGTAAGTTAGAGACAAAAATCCTGTGATTCGCTTGTACAGTGTAAACGCTCAAAAAATTAGCACACACTTGAAGGAAGTTTCATAGCAACTGAAGCGGTGTGAAGAAAGTCCGCCTGGTTTATAGGTCTCGTGAACGCTTCATTAGGAGTAAAAGCAGAAGTTGTTACCCTCTGTCTAGCTCCTCGAAACTAATTAGCAGAAAGACGTCATGCGGCATACGGACAACTTTTGGGGGCTTAAAGTCGAAGTACTTTTTCATTCTTATTGTAAATTTACGTCATTCATGATCAGGCAACGATATTGTTAGAAAGCCGGCGCACTTTACCTTACCCAATCTTTTTTTTTATTGCACATTTAAAGGACACAATTATCGTCATGTACTAACCATGCAACGCGTAATGCCTAAAATTATTTCTCTTGATTATTACGCTGTTCTTTAAATAATGAAAGTATTAAAAAGGAGCCTGGATTTTTTATATCAATCTGCGAGAAATTTGTTGCAAGTTATTTTTTTCCCAGGCATGAAATTTGGCTTTTGTAATGGTGGAAATATCCCTATTCTATTTTCACCAAACTTAAAAAATATTCTGAACCTATGTAAATAAATATGTTTTGCTTCAGTGATTAACGCTAAAACGCAGGAGTAATTTCTTGTATGTTCTTGTTGAAATGTTAAAAAAAGATCATGAAAATATAGGATTTATATTCTTTTCAGAAATATTCTTTATTTCGGTCAGGCCATATGAAGCTAGCAGCATGTCGGTCTCAAAGCTTCAGAATGACGTTCATGATAGCAATTGTTAGTGTTAACATTGCCGAAGGGCTATAGATTTCCAAGCAATTAGTGACTAGGTCGATAGATTTACCACGACGGAACTTGCAACTCGCTAGCTTCCGCAGCGCGCAGTGAGCGCCGGCAGCTTCTAGCGCAGTCCTTCCGTGTTACGCAAGCACTTATTTCGAAAGTCCGACAACTGCTCTTGTTCTTTAACGATACAGGAGGAGTTCTTGGAAAAGTGGGAATAATTGAAGTAAATTAGTTGATCATTCGACGGGCATGGAAAAATTTACTGGAATTTTTACATTAATGAGATAGCTGTTCCTTTATATGACCTTCTTCTAATACAATACAATAAGAAGAATCGGGCGTAACAATAATGCCGAGGACATTGATATTCTTACATTAAGTTTTACGTGGGCGATGACAATGGCTTATTGTTATAATATTAAATTTTTGAACTACTTCTTATAGATGAAGGCCGTAAACATTTTCTCGATGTATTCCAAATCGAGCTTAGTCTTATGAAAGTAATTGAAAATCTCGCTCTCGCGCCACGTTTCATTTCAGGCAGCGATGACGTGGTACATCACACGACACATTCACCATTTCATACAATATTCACGTCTTTTCTTAAAGCGAGACGGAATATTTTTGCTCACCCTGCACGTCACTAAACACAAGCCCAGGCTGAACGTCACTCTAACACTCGCTCCACTCACCCTGAACATCACTATGCGTACACACCCCATAGGTGCATGTCATCCTGATGCTCACCATACACGTTACTCTACACACCCTGTACGTCATTACCCGCCAAACAACTAATATTGAAATATTATTGATTATTAAACGTTTTTTACTTAAATCAACCTGAAATCAACGTTGTTTCAACGTCAGTTTTCCTAAGGATAGACGCAGCGCGTGCGGCGGTGCAAACGCGCCAATCGCTGCCTCGGTGAAGGTGTGCGCCGGAGCTCGAGGTCGCGTCAGCCGCTCGTAGTGCAAGCGCCTGCAGTGCCCGCCGCTGCTGCGTGGGCACCCGCACCTCCTTCAGTAGTGGCCGGCACGTGGCCGTGTTAAGTGATGTGTAGCGCCCTCCTCCTGGCGAGATCTATATGCCCCTGCGAATAAGGATGATTATTGATGATTTGCAGGTTACGCATGTATTACAATTTTGATTTCATCAATTGTTGAGACGGAAGAGGATAGCTGCTCATTAAGGACACGGTTTAATAACTATGGGAATTATACGACAAAGGATTTGATTTCTTTTGGGAGTTGGAACAGTTTTTTGTGTTCTTTGAATTTGTTTTTGTTCAACAATTGTGTTCTTGCAAATCGGTGTTGTTCATCATCGTGGTCTGTCGTTCTGTCGATGGAACATATCGCAAATGTGAAAATTCAACATCAAGATTGATTGTTCTGCTAATTCAAATATTTTTAGACCAACGGGGATGGAACTAGCGCACTGATACATTTCTAATGAGTGAATTTTCATGCTGGCGACTCTAAGGTTTTACAATTTTCTTACGTTTAAATGAGAACGGAGAAAGTTTATATGAATTTGCATTTAATTTGACATGTTATCACTTAGGTGGTACAGTGTAGTCGAATAGATTCTCTGCTATTAAGATCACTTGATTTCTTAAATCGCAAATTCACCAAAAATGTATAGCAAAGAAAATAGACAAAAAACCCACGTTTGCATTATAAGAAAAAACGTTTCGGAGTCCAGCTCCAGTGATTTCTAGGTTTTTGAACTGACAATGGAGCTGGACTCAGATATGTTTTCTCTTATAAAAATAGTGCATTTTTTTGGCTATTTTATTTTCTTTTAAATTCTTGGTATTATCTGAGTTATTTGAAATACATTTTTTTGTGTTATTGTATATGTTGTGCTTTTAAGCTTTTTTTTCAACCTTTCAGTCGCAGCTAATACCAGAGGGCATGTGAAACTCTAATTGAGCTTCAACACGAATTGCGGTAGTGCTTTTTGCACTGCACCCAGTACAGCTTTTTTACGTACATTGAATTTAGTTTTTTCAAAGTGAAAATTTCTGCAAATTTTTCTGCTCTGCCTGGTAAAAGACATTCTGAGAACATAATTAAAAAAAAGAATCATTTCTTCATCAATGAAAAAGTCTGGAAAATTCATGAACAAAATTTACGAAAAATAGAGAGGATAATTTTTGAATAAGAAGTTTGATCGAAAGACAAGAGATTCTGGTGAGTAGAGCTTCTTTGTTAGCAAATACTTTCCGATGTTGGGGCACGACTGCTTTCATATTGGGTCAAATTGTGAGAGGTGGTTGCTGAGACGGGTGATTGTTGTCATAAAGACGGTGGATGTGGGTTTAATTGAAACATATGATCAAGTCTTTATTTTTGGCCAAGTTTTTCAATAGAAGCGTGTCACTGGGCTGAAATAGAAAAAGAATATATGACTTAAAGCCGTAAAAATGACGGTAAGCTAAGCTCTGCCAGTTCCCAAGAAACTTTGGGCGGTTAGGAGTGGAAACATTCTTTAAATTTATGCTGAGAACTAGTCTTTCAAAGGCTAGAAAAAATTCATAAAAGTCCAACTTAAACATACTATATATGAATTCTAACGTGTTAAACAAACTAAGATGCGAGGTTTGAATTCTTACGGTAACTAAAAGTTTTCTTTTAATTAAATTTTATCAATTTGAAATGAACTTGATAATATACAAATTAATTACTTTCACAATGATGGTATTGTTCGATACTTATCGCATGTATTATTATAAAAAATTGAAGTATATTCACTAATAAAAAACTAGTTTCTTTACACGGAACAATTACAGCTGGCCTCTAATCAAATTCGGTTTAATTGAAATATTTTTATATGGTTAATTTCGTCAGTAATTATAATGATATTTCTGTTTTCCACTCAATACATGAAGGATATCATTCTGAGTACCTGTACAATCATCATGTTCCAGCAATGTTAAAAATTTCACTCTGTAAATTCTTCGCCTACCTTGATTACTGTGTGCTGTGATTGTTGCAGTGATGGTGCTGTGATTGTTGCAGTGATGTGATGGCGGTGTGATTGTTGCAGTGATGGCGGTGTGATTGTTGCAGTGATGGCGGTGTGATTGTTGCAGTGATGGTACTGTGACGGTATCAGACATTAAATCATTGCACGCCAGATTGTCTTTTCAGAAGCTCTGGTAATAGAATATTTATGCTCTCGTTTGGACTTATTTCTGGTTCGTTTTTTTTTTAATTTTCGCCTCATAGGGAATCTTTTGTAAATTAGAAATTATTTTACTTTAATAGTGAGTATATCATTAAATTTTTGAGTAAATGATTATTACTATCTGAATATGTCCATTGTTCATGTTAGATGTTTTGTATGAGCAATATTGTCGTAGAATATATTGCTAATATTTATTTGATTTAAGAAGTAATACGATTAATATATATCACATTGAATAATTATTATTTCAAATTATACTGCCATTATATAATATCATTAATATAATTAAATATATATTGATTTATTATATTAATTTTTTATATTATATCATTTAATAGGTATTATTTTACATATTATTAATAATTATTTTATCGTAATGCCTGAAACTAGCTCCTTCCATGTTTCTTAAAATTATCTAAGTGATTTTCGATGTTTATAAAAATGAAAGAAAAATTTAAATTTTAATAATTTCCATTTTTTAATTAATATTGATGTGAGGTCTTCTAGATTCATGCGGCAATGGAAAAAATGTTAAGTAGGTCATATACACGAAAAAGCTCTCCAAAAACTGCATTCATAAAATTCACTATCGCTTGTGGCTTTGCCGCTTCTTTGTGTTTCTGGGTTCACTTCTGTGCGACATTGTTCGCCACTGAAATTGTCAGTTGTGTCAGACACCATAAAAAGGAAAATAACAAGGCTTAGCCTCGCATTTGCTCACCACAAGCGATTGGATGGGGAAACTGGCAGTTTATTGTGGTAACCTCGCATCAATGAGCAAGGTATTGCATTGCACAACACAAAAGATCCCCACATAAGTCCCCCTCATGGCATGCAGTATCGTCGTGAGTGGTATTTAGAATTTCGTCAAGTTTCGTCAGTTTCCTGTCCGTGAACTGAACGCTGAGTTCAAGTACGAAGAGAACGGCAACTGCCTAGTTTACTGGGAAAATATCTATTTTTTATATCTTTATTAAACACATTTTGAGCAAATTATTAAAACTACAATGAGCGAATTATTACAATTATTATTATAATTAGCGAATTCTTGAAATTATTGTTATTATTAGCTAATTAAATTAAAATTATTATTAAAATATTTATGTTCACATCTCGAAGTTTATGCGTAGAAAATTGAAATAGGACGATGTTTCTACACAAAGAAAACATGATACTGGGTCACTTCTGCATGCAAGGAGCCCGTACAGAACAATGCGTGATTGCAATCTGATTCGGTATAGAACGCATTCGATTGCCTTTCTAATATTCTATTGAGATTGAACACAATATTTTAAAACAATGATGAATGGTCTCGGGTAAGTAACTTGCTATTCAAATACAAATTTTAACACATCCTATAGTTAATATAGTGTGTAGTGAAGAATGAGTATTGTTTACGGATATACATAAATGTGTTTGCATAGAAAGTGAAATTTCTAACATACATCAATTTATCACGAATAGCTTGAATATGGTGCAAAATAAATACACTGTCATCCCACAAAAATATATTTTTTCGCTCAAATTTACTAGAGCCATGAAATAAAGTGAAGTGGTATTCTCTCGTAACGCCAAAGCAAAACTTTCGTCTCCTACCCTCACATTGAGGCCTTGTTTTTGTCCATCATCTGCCTAACCTGCTTACAAGTGATACTTGTTGATCCGTAATCTTATTTTTTTGTAAAAAATAATTTTTCACGATTTTATCCTTTGCTCAAATCAAGACCCAGGCATAGGCATAACCAAACATCTGCCATCTATGCTCATATTACGCCTTCTTGAGTCTCGTTAATTAAACATAGGCCAGAAATTGTTGCGAGAAAGTGCTCAGGAGGCCACACTAAAATTTTTTATTCCTTTCTAAATTCAAAGCCAGTGCATTTTCGTGAGGATCTGCATATACAGTATGTATTTCATCAACGCGCTCATTGGCCTCGTCGATCATAAGTATTCATTTCCTTCTTCCAAGGCCTTCGCTGGACTACACTATGCCCCTTATTATTCTTATTCTTACGACCCAGCCTTTGTCTGCCCTTAACTTTTGACTCTTATTCTTGTACTGAACTTTCGAGCGATTGTGAGACGCAGGTCACGTGTTCATTGACCTCTTGACAGCTCTCAAGCACAGTGTGCATGCAACGCTTGCACGGTTTCAACTCGCAGGAATTCAGCAAAAAATTTTCTTTGCGTTTTTTGCATGATTTGCCTCGAACACAGACAGTGGTCTGTAAATCTCGACAAGATAAACAGAACCTGTCAGTGTTGGTATAATTTTTTTACTAAATAATTCTTATTTTGCATCTGGTGTGCAAACAAAATTAGGCCGCGAGTTTTTAATGCAGAAGGTCATTGCTGGTCGCTGCGTGTCACGCTTTTTTAGATATTTTCTGGGCATTGCTCCACCTCTTGCGTTATGGTTGCTCATGCGTGTAGCAAGGACGACACAAAACATATTGCTCATTTCTTATATATAACTTTCATTTGTGCAGCCTTCGTTATAGCTGGCGCAGTGGCGAAAAATTGGCATCACTATGCTGTATGTTGCTGTTGATATCTCATAGCCTCGATTCGCAAATTTACCAGCATGCTTACCTTCACTTTTATTAACATTACACATTCATTCACTATAAAATCCTCGATTGCCACTACTGTGGGATATCAAAGTAGTGTTGGTCTTCAAAACAAGTCTTCAGAGACCGCAACGCGCTGCAAGAAGGTATCCTTGATACCAGCTGCCGGCGACTTGGCGAGAGATGTTTTATCAGGCTAAGGGGACCTTGATTAGTAGAAGGTGCGTAGGAATAGCATTACAAGCAATCGAAAAAAATATTTTAACAGGCAGTAGAATTTAAAATGGTGATCGTCAATTAGGAAATTTAATGATGTTAAAACAAGGGGCTATTGTTTAGACTTAATTGTTAAAAAGACCAGTCGGTGACGGAGTCCCTAATTGTCATTACTTGGAACTAGGATAAGTTTCAATTTTACACGCCTTAATGAATCTTGCATAAACTGGGAAATAACGTCTTGTAAAAATATACCGTTCTGTAAATGATTTTTGTGTGTCAATGAAGTTATATTTAATTATTACCATTATGAAGCAGTTGGTACTCCGTTTGAACGAGAAACTTATCTATACACGATCACTTTATGCCGCCACATTGCATAACTCGGCGTCAATTTGGATAGAGGCAAATGATTGCGTGCAGTGGAATTGGAATTTACACCTAAGCCTTAATTTGTACCGCATGGCCTTGGACTGAAATCATAAAAAAGTGATTATATTGAACAGGACAGGCCATCGCACAGCTCAGTATTATAGGAGCTCTATGCTGTACTTACTCCCTTGGAAGATTTAGGGTATGGAACAAAAACATTACTGACGCATTAATCCGCCTAATATGGTTTAGGTACATTTATATTATTCTGTATCCCTAGTGCAATAAAATGAAAATCAGAAGTAATAGCGCGCTAAAAGTGGAATTGGGATCTAAAAGCCTTTCAAAAAGCGTTGGGATTTGAATGGCATAGCGACAGTATACGAGTTAATAATAACAATTCGACATTCTTCTCTCATTCGTTCAAAAATTCTGGTAATAATGAATCATGAGAGCTCCTTTCTAATTTGTTCATCTGGACGGGATTGCTTTTTATTGCATTGAATGCATCAGCTCCTTTCGGGTTCAAATTTACTCAAATGTTTCATATCACGCACTCTATAATAGCAGCGGGTAATGAGGCTATAGAGTTCGCGATACGAAAAATCTTTGCAGTTGTTCATGATTTTCAAACCTGTTTAAAAAGTTATTATCGACTTTTTCAAATTTTTTTGTACCGCGCCAGACGCAGTTACGAACAAGTATATGAAAAATATATACTTTATTTGTTTAATTAATTTATTTATTGCGACTGTGTAGAATTAAACAAATAAACATGTATATCCCCTGTATTTGCCAGCGCTGTAACACAATTGCTAACGTCACACGCTTCGTACATGCGCTTGTATATTAATTCGCAGACCTGTCTCACACTGGACTATATTTCGTGGAGCAAATATTTTTGTTCAAGTCCAAGCTAGAATAATTAAGCTAGAAATATTTTTGGCAATTAATTTAAATAACTATTGTAAGGTGGTTATATACACAACATGCATTCAAACATTCTTCGCCTGCCTGCCTCATCACACGTCCTTGCCCTTACGCCAAGTTTGGCCTTTCTCCCGCGAGGTCCAAACGCAGAAATAGTTTTTTTGACAATTTTTTTAGCCTTTTACTTTCTTCTCATCTACTGAAATGTTTAACCGGCTGACATTCACTTACATTCACAGTCTGAGGTGTGCGCAGGTCTTTTGGAAGAAAATTCAATCAGGCGCAAATTTACCTCATCACTTATGACATTTCTAGCTAATCAAGCTAGAATTGTACGTCAATGTATCATCCAAATAAACCCTAAAACGACACATATATCATAAAATATTGTCAAAAGAACAAATTTACTTAGTTCATAAGATGACATTTTATATAACCTTCGACACAAATTTATAAAAAACGGCTGATCAACTTAGGGTTATTTGCGCTATATTGATAACGCAGGCATTTTTACGCTGGAATATTTATAAAAAGTGGAGTTCTTCGTTAATAATTGTATGGTTATTAAGAAGCGATGCATTCTTTCTTGACATACGTTCCCGCATGGCATACCTGATCTGAATTGCGTTGCCTATACGCAGCCTGACGCGACTTACGATGTCTTCCATGTTACTGGGTTAACGCGGGAGTGAAAGTGCATAAGCTGCAATGAAAGTGATCAAGTAAGCAGCACACTTCCATGTCCGTACGTATAGTATTGGAAATTGACGGGCATTGCTAGCTTAAAATGCCTTACGCAACAATTACGACACCATCAGCAATTACATTCAATATTTATTTCAAGAGCTTCACGAGCTAATGAATGTAACGCCTCGAATGGAATTACTGAGGATATACTTATTCGAAAAAGGGAAAGAACCTGAATCGTAGCTGCAAATTATCACTTTATTCGTTTTAGCCTGCAATTAGCTATGATTTTTCCAAATAAATTATCTTTTAATTTAAAATTTTTCTTTTCTCATCAGCGTTCACACGAAAATTCACATTTAATTTAGTACTTTCATGAAACTTGTTTAGTAGACCGAGAGTTGAGGAAACAGAGACGGAGAACTAGAAACTAAAAGTAACTATTTTGGACTTACGAAAACGTAAGCACAGTTATGAAAACTGAGAGTAACTTCTATAGGGTCATGAAAAGTGAGATGCAGAACTAAGAGCTTGAGTAACTGTTGTGTAATTATAAAAACCGGGAGGTAGAAAATTCTTAAGAACCGAAAGTAACTCATATGAAATTTTGAAAAGGGAGGCACAAAATTAAAAATTTAAAGTGAATGATTTGATATTGTGAAAGACCGAACAGAGTTCAAAACTGGATGTAACTGTTATGAGGTTGTGAAAACAGAGAGGAAGAACCAAAAACTGAAAGTATCTGTTTCAGGGAAAGGCATTTCGCAACTCGTTGAGTAAACGCCAATGCTTGTAATTTACATACGTTCAACTATTTATTTTTTCTTCGCCTGATGTGATAGTTGTGCAGTATTTACAAAACTTACTAATGTCACAGCATTCGGTGGTTGTAGTGTAGTCTTTGAGAACAGAGCTGCGTTGATTTCGCTAAACGATCAGATAAACATGTTTTCACCAAAGCAGGGAATGTTTGTGTCGTGAGGCTTGTCGACAGCTCATCCTCTCATGTTGATTCAGTAAACAGAAAGCACGAAATTGGCGTATGAAGTTTAAAAAAGACAATTTTTGACCACTTAATCCTCGCTGGAAGGGAAGTTGCAGGAGGTGAGATGTTCTTGCCGAGTCATCTATGTGTGCAAGTGTTCTGTCGCTGCCGACTTTGCACTGCGCCAGAAATTTCACACCGACGAAGTTTGGTTTTTTCAAGCAATCATTTTTGCGATGCATGCGAGGGGCCAAGTGCACTTCTGGATTTAAGTTTTTGTCTGAAAATTAACCTTTGCCAAATTCAGTTGTAACCCCAATTGATTATTATGCAATAATTTTTTATTAACCGTTCTGAAACATAGAAGGCGCATAGCATTGATAACTCAGTAAAAACTGAAAAAAATGTTGTACTTCATATCCACGATCCCGTAAATTTAGTTCCATTCTAATATAACGACAAAATCACCATGAGAGTATATGTACTCACGAAGTATTCACTATGCATCGTGGAATAAAGTATTTGTAATAACGAAATGAATATTAACGACGATATTAAAAAGTGGCGACGATGAAGCTTTTTTCTTAACCCTCACCAGTTTTTTTTAATTTATAATTTTAGCTTAGTTGTAGCGCGTGAAATCTTGGTCATTTTGCGCCATATAATGGAGAGTGTGGTACAGATTTTCAGGGTATATGTACGCTGGTATCCAAGTGGGGAAAGAAAAATAATTCAATTCAATCATCCAATTGTATCGTTCATATTCAAAAATACTGAAATTCAATCTGAATGATAGGGTATAATAATTACTAAGTCCATTAGTTGGTGACTAGTTTACGATCTCTGCGAACATCATGTTTCCAATGACACAAGTTTTTCGGGAATGCAGTCGAAAAACGAAGTGTAAACCCATACGGTGTCCTTTCGCCCTTCAATATAATGCGAAATTGCGCTGAATTATACCCGGAAAAATCCGGCCGTTCTTTATATTTTATGAGCCCAGTTGATAGGTAGGCCGGTGGCCAGGACTGGTCTGCTCGAGGTGCCTCCGGCTGTGAGTGAGACTTGATCGTCCTCAGGATACCGCCAATGCAGCTCCACCGACAAAGCTCATGCATGCATCGTCACTTGCAGAGTTTGTAGAACAAGTCATGGTGTTTTTTCACAACTAATGTAGCGGCGCTTTCTTTCATAATTTCTATGAAAGATTTCTGTTTTTTTATGCATTTGACACCACAGATGCAAAATGTATAGCATATGCAGTTACAGATTTGACTCTTGCATGAGTGTCTATAACAAGTCTCGCCACCGCAACGTCTCGCCGTGTAAAATGGCGACAAAAGTTGGCTTTCTGTTCCGTTGTCGCTATGCGGTAGTCGCTTATCGATCGCCAAGCATCTTAGCTTCTTTGTAGATTGAAACTTTTATTTTTTGTTCAAATTGACTTAGTGATTGCTGCGTCTCGTGGGTAGACCGGTTATAATGTGAGCTGTATTCAAGAACATGCCAGTGAGACTGCGCAGTGCTTGTGACCAACAATTAAATTACCTGATCTACCTCTCTTCAGTGAGCATTTCAAGTATATTATAAATTAAACCCGCTGACACTCTGTGTCAAGAATTGACAGCTTTCTTATGGAAATGTATGTCCTTTTGGAATAAAAGAATCGTTCGCGACGACCATGAGTGACTGAAGATATGGTACCTGGCAGCCGATGATTTTCGAAGTGAATGCCGTTAACGAACAGGGAAGGTCGCAACGCTCACTCACGGCTGAACTCTTTTTCGTTTCTTGCATCATTCGTCGACTTTCGGTGGTTGTGTAACGCATGACAGACGGCGGTGTAATCAGAAACGTACATTATTGAAGAATAATTAATTCAGACAACAGAATAATTAAAACTAATCATTTGGGTTTTATAGTATAGCTGATCTATTATTTGTCGATATGGCATTCTTTTTTTTCCTCCGAAAACTCACTTATAAAATCTTATTTTTCTACGTCGGATTCTTTCCCTATATTTGCAAACTTAAATAACTCATTAAACACTCGTTAAATTTAATTCTGAATGCAAAAAATTAAAACCTCATTTGATGTTAACGTAAGTAATGGGTTACAAAAATTAGCATCGCAGGGGTTAGCGAAGCAGGTCGTCCAGAATGTTTTTGAGTGGACGTTCTCCAATACTCGGCGCTTGTTTTTCTACCGGAACACTGGATCAGACACAAGGCTCAAAAAACTCGCTCATCTTAGAGAAAGGAACTTGGAAGTACTTACGTGTTCCAAGACCTCTGTCATGGTGCATTGGCTCATGCCAGTGTGTCAAGCGCAACGTGCTGAATCATGCATCCGCAAAGTAGACCTTAATATATCTGTGTCATCGATGGCAGAAACTAACCTTCAATGGATTGGTTAGAATAAAAGTGTATTTGAAGATTTATCCGCTATTTTATACCACTATGACAAAGTTTCTAACCATGAAAGTATTGAATAAACTGCTTAACTGGTTTCTTCAGTCGAAACTGAATAAATGATTTTATGGTGCCAAATTCTATCCTGCTTGAGTTCTGTGATTCGTATTTGTTCTGTGATTCAAGTACGACTTTATTTAACATCAAAATGTAATGTATCTAACACAACTTTTTCCTTAGCCACTGCATCAATCAAAATTATAATAATTCTATGTTTTTTTCTTTTCAGGAGCAGTCATTCTAGAGCAAAGTCTGACCTCATTGAAAATCTGAGCAGGATCGA
Source organism: Hyalella azteca (assembly GCF_000764305.2). Taxonomy (NCBI): domain Eukaryota; kingdom Metazoa; phylum Arthropoda; class Malacostraca; order Amphipoda; family Hyalellidae; genus Hyalella; species Hyalella azteca. The sequence continues at coordinate 122,168 of NW_025945688.1, read as the reverse complement.
CGCCGGACAAACATCGGCCATTTATAGGACGCTGATAATCGCCTTCGTATTTTACAAACGAATAGTTTTCTTCAACTAATACAAGATGATAGTGAGATGGATGGTCCTTGTTATCGTCCTTATTTATGTTCTCCATGGTAAGTAACACAACGTGTACATTGTTCGGTTGCGATCATCTGGAGTGCACACGAAAATATTAGAGTGAAAGGAGGCATGTCCGCGATGTTAGCAGCTACAAGGAATCATGATTTTTTTAAATGATGAATGAGTATTTGACTTACGGTCGCATACAGAATGGATTTACTAGCAATAGAATGATTTGAACAATTTGTATAGAAGTGGCCTTCTATGTATAACCTTGATAATTAACAGTACCGCGAGCATCAAAACCTGTGCATACTAATTGCCGATGCATTTTTATACCAAGTTAGTTTAAGCTTTTATTTCATGGTATTTTGTGCCACGTTGCATTTCTTTCCAAGTTGAAAGTATCATAATTTAAACAGGATAACGGAAGTGTATTATTGAATATCAGTAATGCAGCATATTCTTTAGTGTCGAAAACCAACATTATGAAATTATAAATTTTTTAATTTTTTTCATCGTAGGCCTAAGCACTTTTTATACCCATAAAAATGTATTTTCACCTTCAGGTATGGTTTCGGGAGCACCGCGCCCGAGGCCGGTTGAGGTCCTGGGCGGCTACTCCAGCGTCAGCAAAAGCGTCACTTTCACTAGACGAATGGAGTTTCAAATGGAGAAGGATCAGTTGCTAAATCAAACAACAGGCGGTGATAAACTTGGCATAAACAATATTCTAATTACTGATACTACAAAAGACGGTAAAAAGTCGCCTCAAGTGAACCACAGTGTGAAATTTTCTATTGGGGCCGATATAGAAGATGGTGGCGATGGAGAAATGGATCCACCTCTCATAATTCCGACAAATGACATGAAAGAGATGAAGGAAATTGCCGAAAATGGAATAAAAACGCCAACGAACGTTGAAGCCATATCATCGTTTACAGAGTCACAAGTAAGTCCCAGTGGTGCTGAAACCGCAACGGAATTGCTTCCTTCAAATGTTGATGAAATAACTGATGGACCTACAGGCTTGTTGGAGAGCTATGACGACGCAGTATACGAAGACGTGGCTCCCAACGACGCTGGTAACCTTGCTGACAAAGAAGATTTTCCCTTTTCGAATGATCAAGAGACTTTGCCACTTCATAGGAAAGAATCTGGTGGAATTAGAGGCCAAGAAAACCAAAGTAAAATAGAAACCAAGCTCGATTTCGAGCACAGTTTGCATGAAGATTCACCCCACAATGAAAACATTTTCACACCAGCCACCAATAGCTACCCGAACGAAGATGAACGTCAAGATCCGAGTGTTGTTATTCAAGAAGTAATTTCTGCAGATCTAATCGAAGGATTGAATTCAGAAGATCGCACGAAGGAGCTAACATCGAATTCTACTCTTAATGATAAAATTGTCCAAGAATTTGCAAGGTCAGCTATGATTGAGGAATCTAGAACTGATTCAGAGCCTCTGAACGAAGAATACACTGTAAAAATAGAAGACGGTGGTGAAATGGAGAGAAAAATGTTAGAGGAAAGACGTTTCGCTGATAAGGAAACTCGCAGGGAACCACATCCACAAACTCTTGAGTCATCCACTGTTCCTAGTAACATCAATAAATTGCCTGAATCAGCAAACAAGGGAGAATTGTTTCCGTTGGACATGATTACAGAATATTATGACTATGATTCTGAGGGCGTGAGGGAATCTGGAGCGGAAACACTGACCACTGATCAAACACCTTCCGTTTCAATGACTGAGTTTTATGACCAATTGACGGAAACAGACGACTCTGCCATATCTGCTACTGAAACAAGTACGGAATCCGAAGTTAAGACCACTGATGATATTAACAGAGTGGAATTGCCTTCAGTCAAAGACGAGCGCGTAAACGAAGACGAAAAACAAAGTTTTACATCGTCAGCCCCGGAATATGATAGAACAGAGACTTCTGGAGATAATACTGAGGAATTAACGAATAAATATGAAGAAATGAAAGCTGATTTAGGAATGACCACAAACAAACCAGTGATATCGCCTACAGTGGCCGCGGTAATAACGTCTTCAACGCAAACTGAACCTGAAGAATTAACCGAAAATACCGATTTGCAAGGGAATAGCGAAATGCTATCTCCTATCGCTAGCTTGGTGATCCAACGTGATGATGAAGAAGAGGCAATTAATGACAACCCACCAAAATTGAGTGAGGGATTGACCGATAACTTGCAAGTCTTTTTGGTTCAAGAACAGCCACCTCCTCTATCGAACGCTTCCATTTCAAAATCATTATCTGAAATAACTAGAGAAAACTCATTTGATTATTTTCCTCAATACTACACTACAGATTATGATTATTTAGATGAAACGGCAACCCAGTTCACGACCACCAAAGATGACCTGTCGAATTATGACTACACTTATTCTGAGGCGGGATATAACGGTACTACAGCTGGACCAGATGATGCTACTGAAACAATTCCTACACCAAGCATACACGATAATACCGAAGTACACAAGGCTGTATTAAATCCAGTCGCAGCAGACAAAAACAAAAAAGTAACTCCAACCACAGATGAAACCGTGAATTCGGATAATAATTTAGACGAATCAATCCTTGTCAAAACAACTTCTTTTCCAGCTAGTGCTGGGAAAGAAGTCGTCACAGAGCCCCTATCTACTGGCACCTCACAGGATGTTGAGTTGAGCTTTGACTACCGTGGTTTGCCCGAACTCACCGCTACACCCATGGTGGACGATGCAAACGAAGACTATGCATCGAACACCGAGGCAAACGATGGAGGTCCAGGCCTCGACTATGCCAAACTTCCCGAAGGCGCTAGCGTTGAGATAAGAAATCTAGGACCTGATTATATATTAGAGAATTTATCCACCCCATCCAATTTAGCTACTGTCGCTCCTTCCGCCGCACAGAATGAAGACAACGTCGAATTCGTTGCAATAGGACAGCCGCCTTCGATTGATCTTTCTTCAATAATTTCTAATTTAGATTTTAGCCAAATTGACTTCAGCAATTTTGACTTGTCAGGGCTTCAAGAGCAAGGCGCATTGCCTAGCAATGAGAGTGCGCCTGCTCTTGAAAGCTCGCCTCAATTTCAATTTGACAACATTGATTTGTCTAAATTGGCAAGTGACTTGGGCATCGCTAACTTTAATTTCAAAAGCTTACCTACCAACTTCAATGTAGCTAGCCTTGATTTGAGCAAATTAAATTTTGGAAAAATTCCTTCTTTGGACTTGCGAAATGAATTTAGTGCTACCAATGTTCCATTTCCACTTCTCAGTAAGTCCAATAGAGAAAATCAGCATTTTTCAAATTTGCATCCTGATAGTGAAATGGCGGACGCTTGGCCTCCAAGCCACTATATCACGAGTACAAATAGCAGCAATGATGAAGAAGAGCTCTCACATTTCTTTATTCAACCGTTCGATTTATCGCAAGTTAATTTAAACTTAGATCGCGTGTTGGGTCAACCTCCTAGCTTTAGCCATGCTCATGCCGCCCCTCAAGAAGAACATCGCAATCCAGTATTCCAAGTAGCAGATTCTCAACATTTTGGTAAACTGACTCCGGAAACACATTTCATGGTGATTGATAATTTCAATGGAGGTAATATTGAGGATCAGGTTCCAGGAAATCAGCAGGAGCCGAGAAAAATTATTCAGTCTAGTCTTTCAGCAGGAACCTTTCCTTTCGCATCGAAACTACCTAGTCAAAATAATTTTGAACACTCTACTGGGGTAGGAAATTATGATAACTTGGAACTTCAAACTCAATCAAAATTTCCCGAGCCGAATACTGTAAATTTTGTCCACCCCTTACATTTGTTACATACCGAATCAACGCATCGCTTAAGTGATCCAAGACAACCGGGTTTACAAGATGGAAGCGAATTAGATGCAATTTATGAAGATTATTCTGACGGAAGGACATTTGGAGAGAAAATTCCTCCCGTAAATCAGGCTCAAGACTCTGGACGTCTTATATCATCCTCAGACATCGGACCTTTCACTAACATAATCAAAGGGCCTCATTTTTCGAATATTGACTTCTCTCAGGTTTTTCGTAATGTAGACCCAAGTAACATTGATTTAACTAAAATACCTGCGAATTTTAGTCTCGGAGGTATGGATATTGGCAAGTTAGTGAGCTCAATAGACTTGAGTGGAATTGATTTTTCAAAGATAAATTTTGCCGAACTGGACATCCCAAAAATTCTATCAGGGTTGTCGATTCCATCAGATGAAAAAACAGTTTTCGCCACTCAGGGAGTGGACGAAATTGGGAACTATGAAGCTGTTCAGAACTCCAAAGGAAATATTATCGAGCGATCAGTTCCTCCTCCTGACACAACTTTAGCCAGAAAAGTGGAATCTTCGACGTGGATAACAGAAAACGAAACCGATCAGAAGGTTCTGGATGATCTTGGGATATCCCACTTCCTTACGATGGCAAACTCGATTTCCTTGGATGGAGGAGAGTAAGGAATTAACTATTTGGTTATGCCATTGTAGGAGTGCACGTAGTTAATTTTTGTCAAAATTATATAGACAGGTTATAATGAAATTTCACGATACCAACCAATTATTTATAGCACGGCATAAAATTATTCTTGATTAAGATAAAAAATTTAAGGAATTGTAAAACATTATTTTTTAAGTCAGGGCTGTATATTTATTTGAGATACCATTTGTGGCTGAATGCGATGAAATTCTTGGCTCTTAGCATTTGAGGTTAGACTTCCTTGCAGATTATTCAATATTGAATGACTTGATTATTATTAACGTTTATCTCTTCCCTCTCCCGTACAGAAGCAGCAATTTCCTAATGTGTACAATGTGCAAGACGGGCGTCGTTACTGGTCGGAAGCTCATGACGGATCTCGCTAAGACTGACAGGGAGATTCTATCACTCGTCATCTACATCTGTATCGAATTTAAGCTTCTCCCTAAAGAAGTGTGCCGAGGAATCATTAATAATGTTGGGGTAATACATTTGGAGACTACGAGCCGCATGTCTGATTTATTGACATGAGGGTATATTATTTTTTTTTTTGTTAAAACTAGAGATTCAGTGCTGTCCCTGTTTTTATTTATTCCCTTTCAATGTCTTACTGATTTATATATAAAGTACTATGATTAGCAGCCCATACATTTTTCTCTCTTCAATTACAGTACGAAGTGATGTACGTGCTGAGAACGACGCAGCACAACCCGGAGGTGTTCTGCAGTATGATGCTGGCGGGCACGTGTGAAGACATCGCGTTGCCTAGCTGGACCATCGACACGCTGCCCAGGACCAAGAGTCGCCCTCACCCCACTGTTCCCGAGGTGGGAAACAGTCAATACCAGTCAATGTTTTTGTTATTCTATATTCCAGAATATTTGAATATTGTTTAAATCATACTTTTTTCAGAAACTACATCAAAATTTTTTTTAGAATCCTGCAACCTTCTATGACACAGTATAAACGCATGTGAAATTTAATTCAACGGAAAATAAAAAATGCAGAAAATTATTACTCCGTCTTATACGTCAACTATAGAATGAATAATTGCATGAGATAATGACTTTATCCTTGGCCTAGACACAAGCATTGGGCGACTTCCTGATTTTGCACATCTCGGACCTGCACACGGACCCGGACTACACCGCGGGCTCGGACGCGGACTGCGACTTCCCGCTGTGTTGCAGGAACTCGAACGCGAGGGAGAAGCGGGGCTACAGGAGAGACGAGAGCGCCCCCAAGCGGCCCATGGAGGCGTTTGCGGTCTCGGTCATGGCCAACGCTGATGACCCCAACACAGATATACAGAGGTGATATACTGATATTTTAGGTTGTGTTCATATAGTTGATTGGAAGTGTTATTTAACTTGTAATAATTTATTTTGTGCAACATAGTTGATTGGAAGTATTATTTAACTTGTAATTATTTATTTTGTGCAACATAGTTGGTTGGAAGTGCTATTTAACTTGTATTAATTTATTTTGTGCAACATAGTTGGTTGGAAGTGCTATTTAACTTGTAATAATTTATTTTGTGCAACATAGTTGATTGGAAGTGTTATTTAACTTTTAATAAATTATTTTGTGCAATAATTGTTAATACAGCTAGAAAAATATTTTCTCTATACTGATTTATGGGTGTTTTCTCTAAGATATTATTTGATCGTGTAGTTTTTCATAGAGAAATCCGGAAAAAATCCATTATAAGTTCGAATTTTCTATTGATCGTTGTATAATTAACTTGTCAGCTATTTGAATTTCTTCTTTATATATATATGCATTTTCTCTCATCATTCACTTATATTGCAAATATTAACTTCATCATATTGAAACTACAAGAGAAACTACTTGCAGTAAAATATGGCTACAATATCTTTAAGCATTGTTAACAATAAATATTCAAAAATAGCTCGGGTTTTTATCAAATGTGAAAGAAAGGTGGAACTTTAATAAGACATGAATTTTTACAAAAAAGGCAATGATCAGACTTAACCTGCGTTCTGTATTAGTTGATAGTATTCCGTTATGACGAGAAACGTGAAGTCTACCGCATCACGGTAATTTTTCTGTAGTCCATACCAAAGGAGACAGAAGAAGAGTTTATTTCCAGTGTTGTGTGTCTGAATTAACCTCTAAATTATCATTTCCAACAGTATTTCCTCCATGACGAAGTTCCCTAAATACGCTGGCCGCTGGGGCGCCTTTGGTCGTTGCGACCTGCCGCTGCGTTCCATTGATCGGATCCTGGAAGCGGGGGCAGACCTTCAGCCGGACTTGGTGTATGTAATAAACACTAATTTATTAAATACCTGATTATATTTTAGTTTAGGATGCAAATCATTATAATCAATGGAAAATGATTTTTTTTCAAATGCTAGGTACTCGTTATGGTCTTCTCGCTTGTCATGGCATGAATTTTAGGTTCCAAAAATTAGAAACGGCTGGCATCCTATATTACCAGCTCGAGAATCATTCAGACACTAAGAAAACATAAATATTTCATTCTATGTGTGTAATCACAGGTACATAACCGGCGATCTCCCACCTCACGATGTGTGGGTGCAGACGAAGGATTCCGTTAGGAGGATTAACGCCCTCACGGCAGAGCGCATCAAAGTCGCATTCCCCAACACGCCTGTGGTGATGACCGTCGGCAACCACGAGACATCACCCATCAACAGGTGGATCTCCGGGATAATTTTTACTGGTTTACATTTATGCATGTTCATTTGAATGGTTTATTGTGATAATAGCTAAAAGTGGATATTGGAAAGAGGCGAATCCATGAGATGTTCTTTTCAACAGAGATCTCACGGGAACCACTATAAACATGTAGACTGTGTGGTACATGGAAATAATGAGCAGCAGGCCCCTTCAGAGGCCGATACCTTGTTATCCAATCAAAGTATTAACATTAGTTTCTATATAAAATCCCAAATCATGGGAACTAGCAATTTCACTGCTGTTTATTTTCAGTTTCCCAGTGCCAGAAGTGTACGACAAGGGCTTCAACCCAGCGTGGTTGTATGAATCATTGGCTGAGCAATGGCAGTCATGGGTCCCGTCTGCCTCCATGCCTACCCTCTTGAAGGGAGGCTACTACACCGTCACGCCTTACCCTGGCCTCAGGGTCCTGTCCATCAACAGCAACTACTGTAACTCCATGAACTGGTTAGATCACCGCTCCTCACTTTATCGTGATAATTAATTAAACAATCTCTTAAAAATTAATTTTTAAGGGGTGATTTCGTGTGAGAACGGTGCTTTTACGTGAGAGAGTTCGAACAAAATCAAAGAAGGTCAATCTATTTGTTTGTTATAACAGCTTTTAGTTCTTCAAATCGCATGAATTTTGTGTTCTAAATAGTTAACTGACAAAATGCTTTGAAATTTTCGCTACCGTTCAGAAATCAGGAAGAAAAAGAAGGAGGGATATAAAAAATTCGGGAAATTTCATCGTCCAAAGTCCAAAAACATGTACATTGCAGAGATGTAAATAAAGTTGGTATGATCCCTGTTACCCGATTGCCTTCGATTAAAGCCGAAATGTTTATGTGTCAGGTGGTTGATGATCGCACATAAGGATCCAACAGAGCAGCTGGTTTGGATGGACCGGCAGCTGGCGGAGGCTGAGGCTGCAGGCGAGAAAGTGCACATCATCACTCACATCCCTCCGGGTTATCCCGAGTGTCTGCCCAGCTGGAGCAGACAGTTTGCTCGAATTGTAACCAAGTGAGCTTGGGTCTTAAATCCCAAAGTATTAGTTATTCATCTCCTCCTTGTGGGATATACCTAATTATCGCAGCTATGTTAAATTAAAGTGTAATAACTGATTTACAAAGACTGTGAAGATGCTGACTTCTCACCCGTACCACATTTTGATCGTTACACGTGGTAAGTGCGATGTGTTTTACAGGTACGCGGACATTGTGACGGGCATATTCTCAGGCCATCAGCACCTGGACCAGTGGGAGGTGCTCTACGATCCTGATGACGTCACCCGACCCACGTCGGTTGCCTACATTGCTCCATCGGCTACGACCTTCAGGGAGCACTCTCCCTCCTTCAGGACTTACTCAGTGGACGGAGGGCTTGGCAACTTGTCGTCATGGGTACTGAATTCATTGAGTGTTTTTTATTGTGGAGAGATTATTCAAATGAGTATAAATGTAAAACTATATCGTTGGATTCTTATACAAGGTATAAAATGTAACCTTCATTTTTTTCTGCATAAATTGCAGTGAACGCAATCATTGATTAAAATTCATGATGCATGATATGATGAGACAGATCCTATGCTATTCACAATCGTGCTCAGTAAGCCGGCTACGTTGTATTTTGACGACACATAAAAACTGTTTATTTCATATGATTTCAAATCTACTAGAATTTTGAATTAAGTCAATAAATTTGGGCATTTAATGCGCATGATTAGTTTTTTTTTCGGATGAAGTTGCACTGACTACATTCTCACTCGATAATACTTGACGCTACATCTTAAATTAAAATTCCTCTTAAGAAACTACAAAAAATACTTTTTCCAGGCTATAGTTGACCTGCACTCCGAATATGTAACCTGTTTCAATTCATCTATTGAGCCTCAACGCAATAATAAATCTGTAACGCTTTTCAGGAAGTGGTTATCTGCCATAGCTCAATTATTTTACACGATTTATTTCTGACACATTCCTCAACGTTTCTTCTAGGCTGTGGTTGACCACCACACCTACACTGCCAACCTGACAGTGGCCAACTCCCCCGGCAACATCCTCGAGTTCGACCTCCGCTACAGCGCTAAACAAGCGTTCAACATGAGCGACCTCAGCCCGCAGAGCTGGAGTGACGTGGTTCACATCATGGCTACTGACCAGCAGTTGTTTAACACTCACACACGGTGAGTAAAAGAAGTTGAGGCGAACGATTAAAGCTATAGTAATTGATGTGATGATCTGTTCAGTTCTCTGACATATTATTTTTGTTTGCAGAAAATGAATTTTTTCCAGATTTTCATGCGACGATTTTTGCAGATTCAAGCACAACTATTGGGCTGAGCCGACAGAAGTTAACGACTGCGACTTGGAGTGCAAGAGAAAATCATTGTGCTTCTTGGTGACTGGGGACTCCTCCAATAAAGAGCCTTGTGAAAGGCTCAAAAAGATCATTACGTAAACAATTTTCAAGCTCATTATAGATAAAATAAATATGTAGTATTATTAAGTTCTGTTTTCCGTGATTCATATCCTCAAAACACATTGAAAAATGTGTTTAGACTCGAAACACAGTGAGACTCGAATTGAAGAAATATACCTTTATCATGAATTATTTGAACCTAGTCTATTCACTCTTGACAAAAATGATTTAGCAAGCAATGTAGAAGTTAAGTTCCATTCTTTTGTCCGCATTTCAAGCTATGTCGTGGTCCTTTTAAGAGATTATCGAGGTCAATTTCTGTAAAAGCCTCGAAATTGAATGTTTCTAGGTTCTTCAATTGAAGCTCATCATTGTTAAAGAATTTTTAGCTTGCTTACTGATTGCTTCGTAAAAAAATATTCGGAATAGAATGAATCATTTTGCTTCTGCAAGAATATTGAATAAAATTCAAATCTAGACATGAATATTCTTCTAAGCCTTGCAGTATTTTAATTAATTGCTAACAAGACATAATCATTTGCATTGTCATTCTAATGGTGAATAATACGGGAGGCACTTACTTTCCCTCGCAAAATATTGAGCAAAATTAATGTATGTATTTATTTTAACCTACACCTTCTAAATATGTTATGGCATGCACTTTCATTTAGCAGATGCGTATCCTCGCGTATCAGAATTAAATTCCATGCGATATCACTCTGTAAATACTGACAGCAGTTTCCTAACTTATCATTAAATGCAATCAATTTATCATCAAATGCGCTGTAATCAACTGTGTAGAATAAAGTGTTTGTCGCTATCAGTGGTTTTATTCGGGCCTTATTTTGGAAACCGTGATTGGTAATTGGAACCGTAATTCTACAGCCGTAAAAAGTTGGAACCCTATTTATGCAATTGTTAATTATTCCAGCGCATTCCTTCGTAATCTTGAGACGGCGTTGTCTGAACTCATTAAGTTGCCAGGTGACAGTTAAATAGAGAATTTTTCAAAATGATAACTGCTGCATTTAACGATAGATTACGAAAAAATATAAAAAGAGTTTGAGGTATAGGTTGAATAATGTCATAAAGTGACATTATTCAAATGAATAATTCAAATGAAAAATGTCATGAACATTCTGTGTAATAAATAATACATATTAGACAAGTACGTACCTGACGTTGTTTAAGAATAAGAAGACTTGACTCAAGTATCATTCTATAACTATGAAATACTTTCATTGCTATAGTGAGTATTTTGCTTTGGGATATGAATGTATTTTTTACAAGTTCCATCGTAAGTGAATAAAAAAATTTTCTCGGGGTTGCCATTTTAGTTTAGATTCACCTTGCATTCAAACGCTACGAATGAATGGTGCAAAATTTCTGTTGACTTCAATTATTGTTGAGAGACGTTGCTCCATGTTCTGGTGATTCTGTGCCGTAGTTTAAAATGCTGGAGCTTCATATATTTATTGATTGAATCAACCGTGGAATAGACTGAAAATCAATTATAATATGTTTATTAAATGAAGAATTGGGACTATATAATAATTGTCATTCATAATGAATCTCGATTTCTTGATCAGTCTTCAGTTTGTTAACTCGATCACGACGTAGAATTAGATGCATGCTATCGTGAGCCTTCAGCCAAGATTATTGCATCGTAACTTTGGTATAAAGCAGTGCTTCTTGCATCGATTTATTTTCTGTTGATCATGCGCCGGTTGAAAGTCGATTAAAACTGATAGTTGTTGGCTAAAAACTAAGAGTTGGACGAAGGTTGGCAAACGAACTTCGGAAGAATGTGACAGATATTTTCATAGAGATGGCCATGCTAATTTCGCCCTTGATCAAAGTATTTTACTTCTGTGGTACTCCACACTGCGAAAGTTTTCAGTGTTATCTTCTTTTTAAAGTTTTTTTAACATTCAGAAATGAAATGCTACGTATTATTCTAAATCAAGAATTTTTTTAAAATGAATTTTGAAGTATTTGATTCGGATGAACATCGTCTCCCGATGCTGAAGGATTACCTTATTTAGTTCAATTTTTTCTTCATAGACCAGGTACCTAGTTTGACTGGCGTTCGATCAGTATTTGGCGTTGTATTTAGATCATAGATTTGGCCCAATTTGCTAAAATTTAATAAAAATGGCAACTAAAGTTAACAGAGGTTGCGTTCCTGGACTGAGCATCTGCCTTCTGCTCCTCTTCCACTGGTGAGTAGACATTTGACGATGGTATGTGGGGAATCGAGCGTAGGCTTACTATCTTTGATAGTCTTTAGTGGAGCAACATCTTGGTTGACTTTCATCAAAACTTCTTCGAACAACATGGCCGTACCTACTACGCAATCGTTCACTCGCCGATGATAGTCCGTTCGAATATATTGGAACGCTTAATTTGATTCTATGGGAATCGAAGGATGTTACAATGTCCCGGTGTCCGATATTGATTTTAGAGTTCTAGCTTCCATGTAGGTACGGTGTTTCTGACACGAATTTTAAAATCGCTCAATAGTTTTGAAAAAAACTTAGTTTGAATGAAAATTTGAATCCCATTCCTTTGAAATTGGTAATTGAATGGCCTTTCACCTCGTGTGCATTTGTTTTTTTGTCGACTTAGGTTTTTGTCTTCAATGTGAATTGTATTTTTCTAATTGATTTATTGAACTTCTAGGATTTTGAACTGACCATGGAGTCGGACTCCGAAACGTTTTCTCATTTATAGAACTGGTGAATTTGCTGGCTAGTTTCTTTGCTCTTAAATTCTTCGTGAATTCGCGATCTTAAGCAGTCAAGTGAACATACATCGAAGCAAGCATGGAAAACTTCTAACCTTAGGGCCGTGACTAGAGCTTTCCAACCATTTCCGGAACTGCAAGATTTCTGCCAGATGAATTGCCTCTTATATAATTAACAAAATTCACGATCGGGCCGCAAGATTCCAAATGTATCAAAAATTTGTCACATTGAAGCCGCGACATTTCAGAAACAAGTAGGAAAATTCTAATCCTGCCTCGAAGGATGATGGCTTGATGGGGTATCATGGTTCGGCATATGAACTTTATATATATCAAAAGATGACGTACTTGGATTCGGAATTCAGGTGGAAACCGTTAGAGGTTTTAATAATCAAGCTGCTCATGCCATTCAATGTTCTTCTTGTTGATATCACATGCAATGTACTAGAGCTTCTAAGGACTGGTACTACATGATGTGATTGAGACTTATCGAGTTGTACTTTATTTTTTCTGCATGCAGGAGGCTTGCGGCTAGCGCGGATTATGACGTCGAAGAAACGCTGTGAGTGTTCTTAGCGTTCGGATGCAAGACTGAGTTTAAAACTTGCCCAGCCATGTCAATTGGTTTCCTTCGATATGAAACCCTAAATAAGTGAAATGGATTTATGAAATCTGTTGACATTTCATATAGGTACATTTCCAGAATTCTTAGTGAGTGAATTTTTTTGTCATGCCTCGTGATAATAATTCGTTTTGTCAATGTTCATTTTGGATGACCCTCTTGCTAAGAACTTCTCTTCTTTGGTGTAGGAAGAACTTGCTTGCTTGCCAGGGGCGGGTACTGAGACAGCTTGATGTTCTATGCAATGAGCAGAACCAAGTAAGTTTTATACGTATTACTGTAAGTGCTCACGCCGAGCGTGGCGGTCAAAAGGATTTCACCGATGTATGGCGCAATGCTTAAACTGTGGATGGTCATTAATGGATTAAACATATGACTAATTAATTAACTGAAGACTGTTTTCTAAACTGCTTCAATACCACATACAGTACCTCCAGCAGTTTATTTTTGGTGTTTTGGTTTGGTTTTAGTTTATTGTAATGCACTTTATTCCAACGAAGTCAACTGTTCGTGCATTTTTTCCAATTTTTATTTCAGGATGTGAATGTAGTGCGGCAGCGCTTTGACGATTGCTTGGAAGAGAAATTTTCGCCGACTAACTTCGCTCTAAATGACATCCAGAACAATTCAGCGTATGTCGATGTTGTAGAGGACGTATCAGTGGTGTGTAACAGCATCACTTGTGTCCGCGAAAAAGTGCCTGAAGAAGAAATCGAGATTACGTGAGGAAATTGATGTTTTTTATAGACAGTCCTAAGTAAAAACGTAAATGCATTTATTGCCTAGATTTGTCGGATATAATAGAATTATTTACCAGAAAAACTATTGAATATTAAATTGACCTCTTGCAACAGATGCTTCTTTTCTAAGGTTGATTTTCCCAAAAATTTCATATAAAAACAAAGATATTATTCGCGAATTAAGGCTATTTTGAAAATGTGACGAATATTTTGGGAATCAAAAGGCAACGCACTTGTAATGGAAGCAATGCTTCAATTACTTTCTTTAAAATTCAAATCTGAATTATGAATGATCAATATGCGTGAAAAATGCGATGAAATGAATGTCTCGTACCATGTTGCTCTCTCAGACGCAATGACACGTTTAAGAATAGTGTTGCTTTTGAATTGGTTTGTTTAGACTTAGTATGACAATGACTTATTGAAAATAAATTACATTATTAGGACAAATCCGAACATACCGGCCAGAGATATAATTAATTTGTAAGTTGTCTGAATAATTGCTATCAGCTAATTAATGTTTTGTGTTCACAGTGAAGGAAATTGTCAGTGGATGATGGTACAGCGAATGGACGCGTTGTACTCGCTCACGGCTGAACTTTCTGCTCTGATCTACTCCGTACGTATCGTGGTGTCTGAATGTCGTCAAGAGGCAATCATACAGTAGCTGTTCTTTGAAAAGTAGCGAGTTTGCGTGGAACTTCAATGATCATACATACGTGCTCGTAATTTTCTATTCAAATTTCAAAAATTTGTAATTAGGGACTGGCAACATCATACGTAATTCCTTTCAGACACTGTCTACTTACTACGCCTTCTAGGTACTTCATTGCCGCTAAGAATTTAGTGAGTGAAACACTGACTCACCTCTGCATAACAATCAAATTTAATGCAAGCATTTGTACAAATCTTCAACTTGAAATAATTTGATACATGCACGATAACAATAATCGACAAGTTCGTGAATGCGTGTTCTCATGCTTCGTTGTTACAGGCTGCTTTCTACGGAACATACGCAGTTCTTATCGCTTATCTGCTCGTTAAGGGCAGATGCAATGTCTCGTTTTGCGTCGAGATGTCCTTGATATTCATGTTTGGCTTCATCGCGGAACGATGCAATTCCTTCTTTATGGAAAACCTCTTCGGCGCAAGCTCGGTGAGAATCTTATCCCACACTTGTTTTTTTAAATAGAGCCTCAAAAAAAAAGAATACCGGATAATTACGATGAAATTTTGATAGATAGTTGGAGTAGATTATGTATGAAAAGTAGAGTAGCTGATGCCCTATTCTTCTGTGCTACAATAATAAATGTCAAAGATGAACTATCTTCTATTGATGTCACGTTGCCATGGTTTACAGAAGTGATTTTTTTACATTTTCCAGAACTTGAAACTGAAACTTGCGTTAAGGGACAATCAATGTCAGAAAAATATCACAATATCCATACTTTATAAAAACTAGATTGCTGTATATTGGTAGGGAATCAAAGTATATGATCGACGATTCTATGGTTGGAGTTTACGGTTGGAGATTACGGTTGGAGATTACGGTTGGAGATTGCGGTTGGAGATTACGGTTGGAGATTGCGGTTGGAGATTACGGTTGGAGATTACGGTTGGAGATTACGGTTGGAGATTACGGTTGGAGATTACGGTTGGAGATTACGGTTGGAGATTACGGTTGGAGATTAATGGTTGGAGATTAAGCTAAGTTTTCGAACTCTTTACTGCAGGCGACTGTTCGGATGACGGAGCGCTGGTGCAAGAACTTCACGATCCTGGCTGCCGCAATACACTTTACGAGATCTGCGTTGCTTGAAAAGTTGAGTGACAAATCCATAATCTAAACTTTATGATTAAACCATATATTAAATTTGAACGGAATTTTGCTGTTTAGATTGAACCACCAAGTCTGTGTCTCTATGATTTACCGTAGAAAAAAAATATTATTAAGCCTTCGATGCGAATCACATTTGCACTTCTAAACCAGGAAGAAAATTTCTCGGAAGTCGACGTCGAATTCGTCAGTGGACAGGACAGCGAGCGTCGGCCGTTCATGTGGCGGAACGGACGTTAGTAGCGACCTCTCCTCAGAGAAGACGGAATCAGCTGCAGGTGCATATATTTCGATATATATATATGATATATTTCGATATATTGATACGAAATGATATCGATGATAACGAGTGATATAATCACTTCCGTTAACCTACTGCAATGTTTTTGGAATGGGATGGGTGAATATAAAGCAAATGTGATTCGCATCGAAGGCTTAATATATCAATATATACGAAATATATCATCGATATATTTCGTATTACCCGATTTGATCTTGGAACATTATTTCTTCTATTTCAATAAGAAATCGGGATATGCGAGCGCATATCTCATATATTTCAACAAAAAAAGTTTCCAACAGTTGCAGACATGATATTGATACCTAAGTTTGCATTTACTGCTTTATATTCACCCATCCCATTCCAAAAACATTGCAGTAGGTTAACGGAAGTGATTATATCACTTGTTATCATCGATATCATTTCGTATCAAATTGAAATGCCAGATTGGAATTTATTTTCGAAATTTAATCTGTTGTAATGAATGTAGTAGTGTGATAGACTTTCATAATAGAGTTGTGTAATAAATATTTCATAAAAGATTCCACCGAATTGCGGAATTTTACAAATTATGCGGATGCTAAAACTTTCAAGTCAAGTTTTTCATAATGCAGGCAATATGCGGACGATTTTTATTAAAGTTTTATATCAGGCGTAGCACGGACTCCTAGTGAAGGCGCTGCAGCGAGTAACGTGTTCTCTGACCTGCTGGCTGTTTTCATGAACTTCATGGACTGTGTTTTCATCGAGAAGAAACCATTGGAAGTGAGTGTTTTTTTTTTCAATTTATAAAAATACGTTTTGCAAGTATTTGTACATCAAAAATTTCGAAAGCAAATATCCTAGAATGAAGACCAAAAACTAAATAATAAGATGTCTAAGTTACCATTAAAATTGGATGTTTTTCAGTCGACCCGAGTAACTCCTTCGAGGAGTTATCAATAATTCACATTTTTACATGCACAATTCCTAAGTTTTCTAGTTGTATTGTGCACTAACATAAATATATGTTAGTTTTGCTATATTTCCTTTATTATTTTTTGATACGCAGTATTTGCAGATAAATTTTGCAATTAGTATTTCTACAAAAAGTATTTCTACCAAAAAATAAATGGGATTATCAAGGTTGTTCCCAATCAAAATCGTAACATGTTCGTTCAAACAAAAATGTTTCCACAGGAAAAATCAAAAGACGAACAACAAACCAGAAGTAATCCGAGAATCTCAGTCACATCACCTGGCACTCAAACCGTCATTTCCCCTGAAGAAAACGTCGTTAGGAAGGCAACGCCCGGCTTCGAAATTTTGAACAACTCCAACCTTTCGTTCTCCACATCAGCCGACCGCTTGTCTAGGCAAGAAAAAGAAAGGTTGTCGGTGTCCACGACAGTGAACCGTGGATCCGTCGATCAGTTATATTCCCCGGATGGTCAATTGGCAAGGACGTTAGAACCCACAAGAAAAACGTCTGCCTCTGATGACGAACTGCAAAAAATGTCGTCCAGAGCTAAGGGGAATAATTGTTTTGCGGAAACTGAGACCATGTCTTGCGTCGATGTTATTCCTGGAAATCGGTGTCATCTTGACAAAAGTTCCGAATCTCTTGAGGCATCTGATTTGGACACATCTAGAAGCTCGTACCAGGAGTATGTAGAGAAATTTGTTAAAGGAATCAACGATGAATTGATTCCTACTGACCCTGAAGACGTCTCTTTCTCCGTTGTGGACGAATCTGACGAAAGTGAGTCGGAGACTGACGAAGAAAATCAGGAGGTATCGGACCATGAAATTGAGGACCTTCAACTTGACCAAACGGTTGGTTTATAGTTATTCATTAAATGAAAATTTTTGAACCATTTGAATAAAATTTGTAATAGAGAGTTAGTTGAGGGTTTAGACTAGAGGAAAGTTGTCTGTTTACAGATAACCGTACTAACATAGATGATATATGTTCATGCCATCGTTTTCACTTCATTCAGTTGCTTAATATATTGCATTGAATTTTAAGTGTTTGCTGATCAGGCGATTATCGTATATACTTGTCCGAGAGATGAATGTTAATATAGATGATTATTTTGTCTCGCACACTATTAATGCTCGATTCAAGTTGCAAGAGGATATTTTGTCTTTATGCAAACAAGAATTATCATTTATTATTAACAATTTTGTAAAAAATTTTGTGAAAGAAATGTAACTTGGGATTTTGATAATGTTTGGGTCGTATGAGGTGTTTGGGATGCATGGGGTGTTTGGGATGCGCGAGGTGTTCGGGATGTATGAGGTGTTTGGGATGCGTGAGGTGTGAGGTGATTAGGATGCGTGGGGTGTTTGGGATGCGTGAGGTGTTTTGGGATGCGTGGGGTGTTTGGGATGTGTAAGGTGTTTGGGATGTGTGAGATGTTTGGGATGTGCGAGGTGTTTGAGATGTGTGAGATGTTTGGGATGCGTGGGGTGTTTGGGATGCGTGGGGTGTTTGGGATGCGTGGGGTGTTTGGGATGCGTGGGGTGTTTGGGATGCGTAAAATGATTCTAATTCCTTCAATTCTTGGAATGCTTGGGATTGCGGTATTGTGGGATTATAAAATTTTTGGTATCTATTCCGAACAACAGCATATTGAGCTTTTTAAACCTGCATAGAAGCGCAATGCCAAAAGTCATACGAGGCTGGGGAGCTTTCTAAAACTAGGCGAAGGCAATATTCTGTTCCAAGCACTTAGGAGATTACCAACCCTAGGAGATTTTTAACCAATTTTCCTTCGACTGTTTATCCACAGGCCCACTCCGAAGGACTGCAGGATACAAGCCTCGAAAGAAGTCAGCGGCTGAACCACTCACGTGTGGACTCGACGATGTCCACTTGGGGCAAAACTGCTTTACTGAGCGAATTGGAAGGAGTCGAAGGTATTCGTAGCTTATGTCTCGCGATTATTAGTACTTGTACACACAAATTCTCTTTCTTATTGTTCACTTTCACTCTTTTCTAGTGGCACCGCAACAACAACAAATTTAACACAAGGGTGAACAAGGAATTTTTCGTTTAATATCATGTTAATATATTTTTTTATTCAAGGATTCAATTTAATATTACGTGTATGATAATGCTGGTATGCACGTCTCCTTGGTCTCTCCTCGCAGTAACGCAAATCTAACACTTGCTAGCTTGTGCTGCTACCATCTTTGAACCATAGAAAATGGTTTGGTCGGAGAATGAAAATGGGTTGCATTCACCTAATATAAGTTTAGAAAACTTTATAGATTATAAGAGAGGAATCTAAATCTCGCACATCGTTTTACGCCTCTACAGTATTCACTGTCTCGTACATAGATAGTGTGCAGCGTTTTACACAGGTTTAGAGCTGTAAAATTGAATGTCCGCACTAGAAACTAAAAATAAAGTGGACATGAACTACGTTGCCAACGCATGTTTTTCTATAAACTCTCATTAAACTCGCTGATAGTTCATTCAGACAGCTGGCGTAGTTGCATCGTAGTATTTTTGTTAGTTTTAAAGTTTCCAGCTTCGTAAGAAGTGGTGTGGCGATTGAAATTACGCGCCAACTTGAGGCATATAGGAATGAAATATAATATCTTTACAAAAAAGTATAGGCTTAATTTTCATTCATTTTTCAAGTAATACGAATATTGCACTTGTGTAATAATTAATTAATTATCAGATAAATCTAAGCCGGATGACTGAAGAAAATCAACTCAAGCGGCTTTCATCTTGATGTGGAATGTCCCATTCTATCCTTTTTCGATTAGGATTGAAAAAATATTCAGTTTTTCTATTCAAATATTCAATTCAAATATTCAAATCTTCAATTTTTAAATATTCAATAACCTCTGGTTATTGGTCAATTGGTCACTGGGTTTCTTTAGTAAGATTAGCGGAAGCGGACGATACTTCCTCTTTTTCCGAAGGTTGCTAATGCGAAATATGTCTTAGTCATCTCGCGTCTCCTAAATTAACAAAATTATAATGTAAATACTCCAAAAAAATTTCGACTGCATGCATTTTGCGCGGTCAAATGGATTTGCTGAATAAATTTAAGTTTTTCAATCAGTTAAATATTCATGAGAATTATTCCAATGCGCTGAAGTCCTTAACATCCACAGACATCGCGATGACAACGGACGCTCCTCCAGACAGCCAGGACAGTTAGCGACCTTCTCTGTCTTCGCCTGCTCGTAGACATCTTCAGTTTCTTACGGAAATGTAGCTAGAAAATCTCTAGCCCATGTCTACGCGACTACTGCGAAGATGGTTAGGATCTCGACACCTAAAGAAAGGACCAAGGAATGAATGACCCCGCGGATCATTATACGACGACTGCCCGTCGCCGTTAAATTAACTCTCGTTGCAACTGTCGTAATGAATAGATCTAGCTATTCACAACACTCAAGATACAAATAATCTGTCTCTGATCAACGGTTGTGCTTAATGATACTTTGGTAAAATTTCTTGTGCATGTGCACTTCATGTTTGCTTTTGTACAAGATATTGCGTTTGTATTCAAATTAAATGTGTTCGAATTTGCTCTTGTTTTATATACGTTTGTGAGTTTTCAGGTTCTTTGAGGTGCGAACGTCGCATCTCTCTGGAGTCTCAAAGTGGGTCAGATTTTAAAAGCCTTAGAAAATTGCTTATTTTATTAGATTCATGTTGAAAACATTTGGAATCGTCTGAATAAATTAGTGGTAACATAACGAAGCCCTAACGTTAGATTCTTAGTTTGCGGGTGAACTTGTAAGATTGAACACGCAGCTCAGAGAACCTATTGAGGAACAGACTGCTGGTACAAGCGAGGCAAACTAAGAGCCTAAGACAAAGCATTTACGTAGAGCTGCTCACGTAAGCCAAAATTAGTACCCAAATTTAGGTACACCAGTCGAGTTTTTTTATGTTCAAAACTTAGCTCTAGCCACATGTACCGGATATCAACTCCCAACATGTTCACGAGAAGGCCATTGGTGTGCACATGGCACGAGGATTGTCGACTTGGCTTGAGTTCTTGCATTGTAATACAGTGCACAAATTTCATCCCATTTAACTCAACGTCTGCAGCCATTTTCATCGAATATCAACTGTCGGATTGAGGAACTCTGAGACTTCATTAGAGGTATGTGGCCATATTCTTCATTTACTAACATTTCTTGAGATTTAATAGGACTGAACGGAGTTGAAAATTTATGAACTGGCGCTCTATTCGGAATCTTTACGAGGACTTCTTGTATGATTCTATTTCTTTTCAGACAGAGCATTTTATTGCCTCAGCAAGAAATGCGAATCTTGACTTATGACTAAACAATTTAACCTAATGAAAATTAACTCGTGCTGTTTCCTGTCTTAAAATCCATCGAGTTTGGACGTCCGAATAATGGGAGGAGAATTCTAATGCGGACATCCCTTCCTGTTTTGAAATTCAAAGTGGCTGGGGTTGAGTCCAAATTTCTTGGTAAGCTCTAGGACCTTCTGCGTCACGGTCGGATCTGGGAATTGGTCCTTCGAAAGGAACCACAGGATCTCTGAATAAACACAGAAGAGGTCAATAAATAACATTGAAGAGCTTGAAAACTTGCTTGAAATATTTTGCAGCCTGCTATTCAGCATGCCAAATCTATACTTATACATTGATTAGAAATTCCTCGGAGGTGTTAATGTCGACAAGAAAAGTACAGCTCCCCGTACGATGTACATATATCCCGACCCCCCTGAAACTATCCTGTCGTCTACTACATGCCATAGGCTGTTCAAAAGAAGAGTAATATTGAGATTATAAAGATTAATAATAATAAAAATATTTTGATAATAATATTGATAATATCGGCTAACCTGTGTGGGCGACCCCTAGTGGCAAGTCTTCGCACTGCCATGCCAGAGCATAGCGCCTGTAGTCCGTTGCTAGGATCAGGTAGTGGCCTCGCAAGACTGGCAGAGATTATGTCACTTGGAATTTATTTTTTTGTTTAATAATTTTGCATATCATGAAATGTTTTTGCACCGATGGGTCTTAAGAGAGTGCAACCTAGTAATAAAGAATTTGCAAATAATTAGAAAAATATTCAAGGCAAGTAATATTTGCCCAGGGTCATTGGCGGCAAGCGTTTCAGTAGAAGAAAAAAAATTACTCTGAACTGCTCTTGGGTGATAAATTACCATTATGTTTAGTTAAGCATAATTTATTCTGAACTAGGAAATAAATTCTCTGTGGGTACTCACAAGGCAAGTTTGGTCGCTGAAGTTCGTAACGTATCAGTCCCTGCTGTTTATTGTCATGAACGATGCCGTTTTCTATATTGCGAATTCTCCCTGTCCTGTAGAAAATTATTGAGTCTAAACTGTGGTAATTTCCAAAGTTATGATAATGAAGGCAGCAGGTTAAATGGCCTAAAGTACATGAAAACTCGGTACTTACTCACGTTGAAGAAGTCCTATTTGCATGTGGTGAACGCGTTATTAATTCATTATTCACTAGCAGTGGCATAGAGACTCACGCTCACCCTCCATAGAGAATAACACAAATACTATTTTCATACAGATGCACTATCTAATTATTAATGGCTGGCATTAATTTTTTATAATATTGATATGTATTTTTTTGTGCGATAGTAAGATATGATGAACATACTAACAGGTGATCTTTCCACTCGAGCACCGTGAAGTGGCCGCGCTTGGGCGCGAAGTAGTAGTTTTCCACCCAGCACGAGCCTGCGAGTCCTTCATAGCTCACGAAGAAGCGAGCGATTTCGAACCACCGGCCCAGAAACTGAAAAAGTGAGGATATCAATGAACGTTGAAACTTCTTCGGGAAAAGGAATGAAATATTTAAGCTGGAACTCCTTAAGAAAATGAGAAGCAATACCATAAATTGTTGACAGTTAACCAAAAGCTATTGAGGCGAGAACTGACGACAAAGCGACAGTAGTCGTTACAAATTTGAATAAATTTCTAAAAGGTACCATATTGAATCCGGTACAATACTGTTTAAATTCGAATAAAATCAAAACAAGCCACTCTTGTTTAATAAATGCACGTTAATGAGAACTCGAATTTGCCCAGACACATGCGTGAATTTAACGTAAAAAATGCAAATTCTTCTGTAGCTAAGATTTTCTCTGGATATTAGTAAAATCTGAATAGTTGGCGACGCTCGTTCGAGTTCCGTCATATTAATGAGCTCATCATCTTAATTTTTTTGCACGACAGCATTATCTTCACACGAGTTACCTTGAGATGCGTTTAGAATGACTGTATAATATATAGGTATGAGAGTTGAAATCGTTCAACATTAGAACTTTCACCGATTATCGAATCGAGAAATTCAAATGCTCTGCGTGTGTCTCTCAGCCGCAACGCACTGCATCAATCTCGCATTTTTTTAACGTTTACTTGCTTTTTTAGCGCATCGAGATAGAGCAATGCACAATGATGAAGACTGAAAAACTATTCCGTGTGCTGCATATGAAGATCGTCATACCTTATTTATGACGAACTAAATGATATGTTTCATAATGTTTGGCAGATCCTGAGGCTGGTTTGGCACAGCTGACCAAAACTAAAAATGCCTGATTGACTGTCACCACGACGGTTGTCGTCAGTGGCTGTTCAACCGTGGAGTTGAATGGGTATGTGCGAGGATCGTGCGTCTCGGCACCAACAGTAACCTCTGAGTTTTCGAAGTGATTTGAAGAGGTGGCGTGAAATCAGGGCCTTGATGTCATTAAAACTACTGATGAGAATTGCTCGAGTAGCGAGAAATTCTTTGAGATTTTTAGCACTGTTCGTGCTCTTGGTTAACCTTGAAATATGTGCCGAGCAGAAGAGATGAGAACCAAGATTTCGAAGTGAATGAGCTTCGGCTTGCTGGTAAAACCCAGCTGAAACATGTTAACAGCTTAAATTAAATCAAGCATTAGTGTTCCGAGGTTCGCTTTCGTATTGGAGATTTCACATCGGTTCCATCAATTTTTTCCTGAACAAAGCGCTCCACTATTAAAACCTTCAAACCATAAAAAAAAGATATAGCGAGTCTTTTTCAACAATTTTTCCCATTTTTTTTAGCAATTTGCCCCTGTCGCTGACCAAAAACGAAATTATGCTAGTGATGGTGATAGTAATGTTATGAATAATGTTACAAATGAAAGTGCAAATGAAGTTGCGAATGATATCATTCATGTTCGAATTTGCAGATGATCCATATTCATATGTGCAAATCTTGTGACGAATGAAGAGGAAATGTTAGTGACGAATGAAGAGGAAATGTTAGTGTAAAACATGTTATGAATGATGGTGTAAATTATGTTGTAAATAATGCTGCAAATGATGTGAATGATGATAGAAATAAAGTTGCGAATGATAGCTAGAATGGTGCAACTATTCGCTCCAGTCTACTTATATTCACAAGTCTTTATTCTTGCATTATTCAAATGAATACATTACATCTAATGCCCTGCATCCATTAGACGCTCTATGTACACTGGTCGAGATATCGAGCTACCTGGTACACTACTGTCCGATATTAATTATCTAAAGTTGCACGTGATGTCGATTTAGACTTTGACCAAAGGATAAATTTTCGTTCTGTTTGGCTGCTGTTCTGACCGCGGACTAACAGAATAATGTTCACTGATACAATTATGTCTTTGTCTGTGCTCCAGCAGCAGCTAATTCTTAAGTCTAAACAAAGTAAGTCAAATGCATGGAATTGCTGATACGCCCGATAATCGACTGATTTATACTCATTGTAACACAAATCTCATGCGTAATAGACTCGTATACAAAACACTTGACTGAAATATGTTCGTTGCAGCGCAAACTATGTGTTTGGTTATGTTGATGTGCAAGATACTTGAATTGCTCATTGCTGCGCAAATCATAATAAATATAAGGAGAAGCCCGATAAAAACATGGCTCTATCCTGTTCTGTAGTTTTAGATTTACCATATTTAATTTGAGGCCCCACGTTGAGGCAATTAGTGAATCGTCACTGAATTAATGACGAATTAATATTTCTTCGGAGAATCCTGAAGAATTCCGAGATTTAAACAAAAAATCGCTAATTGGTTGTGGAAATGTGGTTACTTTCTGAATCTTTATGAATTTTTAGCTATTGAGATAAATAGCTCTTATTGATGACTGAGTATATAGGAATTTGAAACGTAATCCTGGGCTCACAAAGGTTCGCTATAGTGTTTGTGCAGCTCAAATGCTGGCCCAGTATCGGCAACTTGCACCATGTGTTCACTAGTCGCCAGCATCCGGTGATGGTATCGTGTTCGCGTCGCGGAGTGCAGTGAAGCGCATTGCAGTTCTTTCTCATGTTCACGGTAGATCGATCATAACTACACAAATAAAATTTTCTTCGAAGAAAAGACTTCTTGAATTTTTCAAATTTACATTTTAAAAAGTCACATTTATTTAATCAATTTTAATATCAAATCAACGAATTAAAGATTTGAATATATGCTAAAATTGTTAAAGTTCATTGTTCTATCCTTCTAAAGCGTTACACCATCTTAGTGGCAAAGAGTCAAGTTTTACAGTGTAATGAAATGTTTTATTTTTTATAATTAATTATTACTGAAATGATTGTTGATGAATATTTGGAATTTTCAATATCAGAATTCGTTACACCACAAATCATTTCTCTTAGCGATGAATTTTTGTTATGAATGTAAATCTACTTTCATATTACACTGCTGCTTGACTTGACATGTCGACATTTTTAATATATTAAATTTCATTGTGAACAATGATAAGAGAGTGCAGGTGCGCATGACAGTCGTGACGTACAGAATACCGCTTCTGCACGCGTTCTCATTTTACACTGAGCGCGCAAAATATTTTATCATTATTCTTATTCATTTTACGTACCACTCGTACTTCTTTTGCGTATGTTTCACTAGCCTCCACAATCATACGCTAACCACTTTTATTTTTTGTGTAGAGTTTTCGCCTTTGGAAAATGCTATGATTGCTCACCGGTGCCCCAACACTAAACACAATATCTGCTGTTGTTGTAAAGAACTCGTTTTTCATCACACGTGACGTTTGAATCTTTGAAAGCTTCAGTTCAATATTGAACAATAAAAAAAAAAACAGACCGTAAAATGTGACAATTTTTGACAATCGCTTTTATTATAAAGCTCCCACTTTTTGACCTAATACGTTTGGGGAGCTTTTAGTAGTCAAATACGTAGGGTATTTTATTTGACTTGTCAATACGCTTGAACCATCATGACCCCTATGCATGGTCGCAGACACCCACCAGCTACCTCCCCCTCCCCCCCACGCACTGATTATGATGGGTCTGTCTTCACCTCATAACCTCGCCCTGGAATACTGTAGTTCCTCCACTTCCGGGTTCATCGAGGCTAAGATCGTAATTTCAAAATTAATCAATGAGCAACATTCGAAAACGGAAATAAAAACATTCGCAGTCGAAAAGTCCTAAAAAACAACATTCGCAGTCGAAAAATCTTAAAAGGTAAAATTCGGTAAACTTGATAAGCCCCAATTTGAGTTTAAAATTTTCTGCCTAAGTATACAGCAAATTAATGTTCATTCAGCCAAGAGTACACGAATGCACAGTAAAAATATTTATTTTTTATTTTTCGGCCAGTGCCGAAAAACCATGCTGATCATGATTGACCGTCTGTGAGTAGCGCGCTTGCAGAGCAATAAAGAAGCGGGGTTTTTGCATGGCTGTTCGTAATTTTTCTGCCTGTCGGGCTACCGTCGCTATGGACTGACTGATGTATCCATGCCTTTGTGGATAGTCTGTAGAGAATTAATAACTCGGGTCTATAACGAATGAATAAGCAGCTGTGTTTTGGTCGTTTATGCGTTTGTTGTGCGAGGTTTTTATTGACCGAAAGAAGCCAGACTTGTTCACGCGCTGCATGTTACGCAAATTTTATGGAAGGTTATTGTTTCACTTAAATTTCACTTAAAACTTATAAGAAGTTTTTTAAACATTTCAACAAATAGTTGTTTCAGAAATTGCCAACAGTGCTCAGAGCATTATATATTTTAGTTTAAACCTTGAGAAGCTGATTTCTATAATAAGTATTATCTCGACTTTCATTACGGTTTTGCGATTGGCATAATTTAATCTTCTCTAGCTTCGAGAAAATCTAGGCACTGAACCATTAAACGTTTTTCTCGACTTAATATAGCTAAAAAACGTTAAAAACATATGGCTCTTAAATAAAAATAAACACTTTTCTCTCTAATATTAGTCATTTGACTAAAAATATACGAAAAGTGTATATTAATAATTTAATGGTAGAAAAAGTCATTTAAGTGCATAAAAGTGCATATACCATGTAATATTTTCTCACTTTTTAAGTGATACTCTCAGTTTTAGAATCGAAATAACTATCAATATTAAATTTAAGAACGTCGTTGACAAATGGAATAAATCGAGAAATCATGGAAACTTGGATTTTTCAAATGAAGAAATAAAATTATAACACTTCCTACTGAGATATCATGTTAAAACCTATTAACGATGGCAATAGGTGGATGTGACAGATGGAGCAAAATTGAGACTAATGTTGTGATTACTGTGCTGAAGTCAATGTTTTGGAACAGTGTTACTCCTGGTGCTTAATATGACATACGAGAGAAGACAACGTTAGGCATCATGAAAAAATCTCTGAGAGAAGTTTTGCTAATGAAATTGCTTGTCATTTGCTTTGCCAATTTCACCCATACGAAGAAAGCATTCATGGTGGGAAGCTGAAATTTCCCCGCATTCAATTCTATGCCCGAATTGGAATGCGGATAGAGGAGGCTTCAAGTCAGCCACGCATGTCAGTTATATACTCGAAATTCTCTGTCATCTCACCTCTCTGAAGGATCAAATATATCTGGCTAAAATATTACGTACTATGTAAAGTGTTAACATCCTCTTAAAGTAGAGGGTATAAAGTGAAGTTATCGGTTAACGGTAGGGCTAAGTTATTTATACATGTTCCGTCGCCAATCACCATTGCATCATTGCAATGATGCAATGAAATTATTGTGGCATCACTATTCATGCCATCCACCACCTCTCTATAAAAGTCTTTTTGCGTCGACTACACTTGTTCACGCTGTATAAACTCCCTAGCATTTAAATTCATTCATCACATCAACACAAGTTTTTCCACGGACCCTCACCCGCCATTACTCTCACCCGCCTCATTGAGAACAATCTATAATTCTATATCATGGCAATTTCTTTTTCCACCACGCCTCACATTACACCATTTAGAGCTCCACAGTTTCCTTCTCCTCCTCAACACCCACGTAACACTTATCCTGCAATCTCTCATTCCTCCTGTACCTACGTCCACTCACACCCATCTTTCTTGTCATCGCCTGCAACAGTCTCCACTCATGCTACCATCATACATATATTCGGCATACATGTATTATATATGTATGATGATATATGTATGTCTACCATAATACTTATATTAATACTTTGACATCGCCTTCACTGCCAAGGACAGATAGCGACGGTAACACCGTCTCAAGGTTGCCAGATGGTCTTTTTCCGGACAAATTCCGCGATTTAGTTTTTTTCAATTGTGTTGGCCGGCTAAAATTTATGATGGCAGTGCTTGCCTTATTCCAAGGCCTTATTAAATTTTGAAAAGTATAAAAAAGGAAAATGCAATTCTTACACCGGAACCTATAGAAATACTAGTATACGTATATTGAGTAATCGGCCCTTATTGGCCTTTTTTGTCCGCGGACTTGGCCGTTTTTTAGGCCATCTGGCAACCCTGACACTGATTAGCGGAGGTGGACGCAGAAGCACGATCAACATGCCATAATTTTGCATTATCACAGCCCAATAATAATACAGAAATACTGTATGGACTAACGTCAGTCGAAAACCATTTGAATGGATTGTATTTCATTCTCATTTTAATTATCATTAATTACCTTTATAACCTAGAAGTTCCTGATTATTCGATTAAACCAAGAATGTTAATGCATAATAAATATAATATATTATACGTACATAATAAAAGCACATAAATAATAATAAACATAGCACACAATCAAAATATTAGCTTTAAAAATAAAATAAAATAAAAAACTATAAAAAAGTGTTTTGTAGGAATTAAATATCTCATAAAAATAATTGTGGCATCACTATTCATGACATGTACGACGTCTCCTACCCTTCATTGGTCGGCAGCAACTTTCCACTTTCTTCGATATTCTAAGCTCGTTTAAGGTCCAAAGATTTGAAATTAACAAAATTGACCTATTCTACTCGCAGAGAAAAACTAAAATTACCTAAGCTTCAATTCAAACTGCACGAATAAGGTTGTGTGTTCGAGCATATAAGATATAACTTAGGTTCCCACGTGCTTGAATATATTTATTTTGGTATAAAATAAAACATCACAGATGAGTATCAAGTCTACTTCGCCTCCTGCATTAAGCAACGCAAAGATGCAAGTTCGTTCACCACTAGCAACAGAAGAAATGGCTCCTTATTTTGTAGACAAGAAAAATTATCAGAAAGAGTCTGCAAACAAAACAGGTGAGATAATGTAAAAGCTAAGGAAATTACATTACAAATAAGTAAGTGTACTCTACTCTTATTAGAAGTGCTGGGAATTTTTCGAAAGTTGCGAATAGTGGATGATATATCAAGATGGAAGCAATCAGTTAAAAAAATTTATCGACTAACCTCCAAATGCATGACAATGCGGTTTACATTATTTTAATTGATCAGTGTTGTACCAAACTCTCAAATTCCGGCGATTTTTAATGTTGTACAAATTTATTGAATGGAATTAAATATGTGCCTGGATGGTTATAAAAGTTTATTAAAAGCACATTGACAGGGATACCAAAATCATAATGTCAATCTGAAATCAGGAGTATTTTCATCATAAGAGAAAAAACAATTGTCTGTAGAAAACTAATCGTATCTTTGATAAACAGAAGTTTCGTGGAAATAGAAAATACAATTTCACGGATTTCATTGAACGGAAAGCAAAATTAATGAGCTTTAATAAGTATACATTCTGTGTAAAATAAGGATCGGTTGGTATAATTCATTATTTTAAACAGGTTTGATTGAAGACTAGAAAATATGGTTTTCTTGACAACTTTTTTTATTAGTTTTTCATCACATCGAACAATATTTTCGTTGACGTCGTTAGATCAGAAATAAGGTTACCATAGAAATTTTTAATATGTTAACGACTTTTCTGTAGAACCTAAAAGTTTTCTCTGACTCTCTGACTCACCTGGTTGGGCTCGAAGTAGGTCATGGGCTTGAGTGGGGGGCAGGCGCCCCCGAAGAGGACCTGCGACGCCCCCTGAGCAACGAGCAGCGCCAGCAGCAGTGCGAGGCTCGTCTTGGGTGCCGGCATGACCATCGCTAGTCCCGTCGTACGAGTCAATATTTTTTTGACTTAATTTAAACTCTCACTATTTTCGGCGACAAAACTGGTCCCGTGCGTTCGCCTGAAATTGACGTGGCCTCATATTTTATTATGAAAATTACGAAATGGTCATTAATTTTTAGCGCATTTTCTCATATATGGAAAAAAAAACGTTATAGCGTTCGTCAAGTCCGTTCGCGACTCGCACGTCATGCCCGTCCGTGACTTCACGTTTTCGTCGACGAGAAAATGCGCTCTCTGTCACTCACTGCAGTGAGTACTGAGTTATTTTTTAAGTTGACGGTCTGAAATCTCCGTCGTCGTGAGAGCTTTTTCGATGACAAAATCATGAATATAGTTTGTTTATCGATGCTTAAATCACGCTTTAAAACCAAAGATTCGTAAAGGTGAGTTCAGCAGCCACGTCTTCATTAAAAATGTGCAGCTTACTAAAGATCAATACCCAAACTTTATAAGAAATGATCAAATTCAAAAAATCTAATTGAAATACTTTTTTATGCACTGATAAAACGACAATAATGCATCTGCTTTTCGTAATGTTGATTGCAACTATCAAACATTATCTGCTGATCGCGGTGCTCGATTTAATTGTGCATTGTTTCACTACCGGCAAAGCCCTCAGATTTTCAATTGCGTCACACCTGACATATCAAACGCTGCCGAATCACTGTGTGCGTTAGGCGTAGTGCTGTATAGAATTAAACGAGCCTCCAATTTGTTAGCGAATTTAAATTGATTTTCGTTTGCAGACTTGCACAGGCTGCTAATTTCTATAGAATGTCGACACATTTCCGGCGCTCTCTGTAGGCTGGGTTTGTCCACCTGAAAAGCTTCCGGCTTTTCGTTGCATTTTGTTTGTTTTTCGCATCGCATGCAACCCTTGTCGATTAGTCGCGCCTCATGTGAGCATTATTTGTAATTGTAGGTAGTTCATACTTTTTGGGTGATTAAGGATAATAAATTGTATAATAATCAATTGACAGAGTAATTCGAACATGTGCATATAGTGACTATATTCTAAGTGAATTATTACAAAAATGCATAAATTTTCTTTCATAGATTTTTGAGTTTGAATGCCGCCCGCAAAATCTCACTGACCGTTCATTAAATATTTTCTTCTTTTATCTTAGAAACATTAATTTTTTTGTCTCTTAACAATTTTTTCGTCATGTCTGTTCATATAAACCCATCTGGATCCATTATAACTTGAAGACAAATTTAGGGCGTGATGAATATTATAAATATAGCGTATCATTGTAGGTAGAGATGAACGCTTGATCGTTCCCATTGCAATGGCTGCGTACGCACTGAGCGCCATCGGGTTACGCAAGCGCCGTGCGTGGGCGTAATCACCAGCGATCAGAGCGCAACCGGCGTCAGATTTGTCGCGTCGTCGGGACACTTCCGCCTGCTGCTTCATTTGCACTGGCAGCCTTCGAATATTTCATGGCTGGAGAGATTTATCGTTGAAATTAATTAGTCCATGATAATTTCAATTAGATATACGCATAATAATAATCCATCATCGGCACAAATGGATTAGTAGATTTAATTAATAAATTTTAATTACTATGTGATAAGCGTTTTTGCCAGCCCCGTTAAAATTATCTTTATCATTCTATCGAATTTTGAAGAATCATTTGATCCTTAAGCTAGATGTTGATAAAATCGATTTTTTGTCAAATGTTTCCATAACGTTACTTTTGCAAATTCTTTTGGAGCTGAACGAATCCAAAATAACTCTACAATGTTTAAAATATCTGTCTCATTCTAATATTCAACATTAAAAAACAGAAAGTGTTATAATAAGTTTCATGATGATCATATGATTACACGATAAACTTTCCCCTGGATGTTTCAGGAGCGAAAGCGCCGCTTTCGACAGTTGTGCAATTTTCTCACAAAAACCATTAGCATAATGGACAGTCTTGGGGAAACTGAACCGAGCGAAAGTATTTTAGCATTAGGGAAAGCAGAGTTCATTCAAACGCAGCGTTATCATTCAAGTTGAATGAAGTATACTAAGCTGTTCAATGTAACCATTAGATTATTTTATGATGAATTAATGAGGTCATCGAGTGCTGAAAATTTTCCCAAACTGTTATTGGCGTAGAGGCATTGAATGCTGCCCTAATTCGACCGTAGAATTAAGAATGATACTACATGATTGTATTTAAAAATATATGTTTGGATATGATCTAAAAGAGCTAGTTAGATTTAAATTCGTTAGCGTGACGCAATAAATGAGTGATAACAGATCTCGGAAGGTGCGAGGCAGCAGATGTGATTGAAATAAGTGAAAATCTTTCCTGAGAAACTGACTCGCATTAAAATATTTCAGAAATATCATGTTGTTAGCAAAAACAATAGAGTGGGCCACTGGAACAATTTGATATCACTAATAATATTATGAAGAGTAACTAATCAGTGTTGAATTATGCAATCACGCATGCCATTTATTGTTTTAAATAATATAAAGAATATATAACTGCTTGTAATGAACATCTGAAGTTATATGTAGCCTCACCCAAAATATGCACGCTCTAAATCAACATTAAAACAGCTTCAGAAAAGGTCTGCTGCAAATTAATGGATTTGACATCATTGAGATGCTCACCATCATCCAGCCATCACTAACTATTCAGACTAACAATTCAGTTACACCCTTATGATTATGATCATATACGTACATACACGAAAAAAAAAACAGAAATATGTGCAGGGCTTTACGAGTATGATAATCATACACACGAAGAAGCTGGAATGTGCTCAGACAAGATTTCCGACCGTCACTCCATGCGTAATGTCGATAATCAGCCGTAAATGTGGTGCTTTGTGATCCATATGATCCATATACATTATACAGTAATCCCTCGTCATGTCGCGCCTCACTTGTCGCGGTTCTTCGCTTGTTCGTAGGTTTCTGAGGCAGTCGATCGACAGTAAGAGTGTGGGAAGAGTTTATAATGATTTAAAGCAATAAAAACTTAGTCAGCAATTATATACTATATATATACTTCAATAAATACTATCAGTCGATCAATTCCCCGTCCCGGATTTCAGCTATCTTGGCCGAGGTCTGGAACGTAACTCCCGCTATAGGTTGGGGATTATTGTACAGTGTTCGTCACACTAAATAGTTTAATGGCTTGCTGCGTGTGGTCCAGGAGTGGTTCGAGACGGTAATCGCTCAGCCCTTGGCTATGAAACATGAACGTCTACATGTAGCGGCCGCTACATTTTCAGTAGCGGTAGCGGTAGCGGCGCTACATTTAAGCAATTGTAGCGGTAGCGGTAGCGCCCGCTACATTTAGATTTTAGAGCATGTAGCGGTAGCGGTAGCGGCCGCTACATTTCAAAGTAGCGCTGCCCAGCTCTGGATGCAATATTGTGCTGGAATGATACGCATAATGTGTAATGCTGTCAACGACGTTCAATGAAAAATTAGTCGATAGACTTGGATATAATTTATATAATTTATTTATAATTTTTTTCTCAGATCAGACGTGATACATGCCGAGCATGAATAAAACGTCGCATAAATCCGTAGTCTAATGGCGGTGCTCACCTCAACTGCTGATGACGGCAGCGATCTGGATGCCTCAAAACATTGATGATTCAAACTTGATAGTAACATTTAAATTCCACACAATTTTTTCTTCAGAAAGCCTAAAGTTTATGGCCAAATTATTATACTTAAATGTCCTTCTTTCTTAACTCAATTATTGTTCTTGCCTTCTTGCATCCTGTCGCCGGAAACTGGATTTCCTCCTGGCATTGCCTATCTTGAAAAGAAGTTTTTGCTAATTTCCATATCCTTGTTTGTATCCTGGCAGGAACGATTAAAAAACTCTTGTTCTTCTTTATACGTTTAATTGTTAAATGACTAGGGTGTGATTTTATGTTCTCAACCTACAGCGGTGTACATCTTTTTATTGAGATCTTAGGTGTAAGATTTCCTTGCCAGCTGCCAGGTGACTTATGCCAACATTGACTTTCTACTTGCATAAATATTGCTGTAAAATTTAACGTACAATATTATTGTATAATAAACTAACCAGCAATAATTCCACTTGAATAATGAAATTGTTTAATACTTTTAACTCTCTATTGTTCATTTTCCAACTGATCTGCAATCAACTCCAAACTAGTGCAACATGTTCTGGAAGATTTTTTGTTATTTGACCAAGTTTCCGAGTGCAGAATTCGATGTACAGTGTACTCAGCTTTCATGACAAAGACTCTGTCAATATTCACACGAATCCGCTGCATCAACACCTCTCCACCCGAAGCCACCCGGGCCTGGCCCACCCGTCCGTAATCGTCAGTTATGGAAAGATCGGGTTCCAAAGGCCGGATCCCTTGTGAATCACGTCACGAAAAGTTCAAGAATCGGCAACAGGCCATGGGCCTATGTCTTCAACGCCGACACTTCTATTCTATTCTAACACCTCCACCCGAAGCCACCCGGGCCCGGCCCACCCGTCCGTACTCCGTCGTGAAGGCTCAGTGTTGAACGAGTGGCCACGCTGTAAACTTGACGTCGCTCTTCCTCTCGGCTCTATTTCTTTGTCCGAATCCAATCACCAGTGGGTAATGTCAATATGCGTGTCATTTATAAAATGGTTCACGTATATTCAATTTATGTGTGTTAAATTTAATGATAAGAATCATATAAGTATTTTAAACACAAAACCGATACTTGGTTAATATTTTATGTGACAGGAACTTATGTTTGTATAGTGGCACACACACCGCGCTTGGAAGACGTTTTTTTTGGAATTACAATGAAAATGTTAGGTCAGCTGCCTTGTGTTTTTGGTTTTCAAAATATATTGCTTGTTAGATTAGGATATCACGGGCCTTCTTGTGAACCATATAAAGCTATACAGTTGTAATTACGTTTTTAATGCTGAATCATATCTTCCAATCGTTACGTAATTGCCAAGACAATGGACAGAGTCCGAGAGCTACCAACTGCTACATCAGAATTCGGACATCTACTTGAAAGTCAATCTTAAGTATTTATTATAAAAAAGGTTACGCAATTTACGACGAATGACTATATGTTATGTAATGAGTGATGATCATCATGATGAACATAAATATGATAATGAACTGAAAATAGAGGGAATCATCAGCTTTCTCTCCATGTTTAAAACTTATCTGCTTTGTTGAAGTAGTTGCGGTATGCAAAATTATAACGTCTATGAGTTTATTATAAAAGTTATCTGATTTAGCTATTACTCTGATTTGGCTATTATTAAAGGTACCTACCTCTTATCATCCGGCTCAGAATTAAGCTTTAAATTTGTTTTCATTCTGACAAGGCATCCCTTTCAACATTTTTATTCCAAGGACACTGATCACGCGAGCCCCCGGGGTTGTTCGGTATTGCTACGTGTTATAATCGCTTCAACTTGTTGAATGCTATAGCTACCCGGACCTAATCCCAGCTTCTATTAATTAATTTAAACTTATTTATTTGGTTGGCGTTTATCACCATTAGTCAACAATACTAGTTGCGCTAGTATTTTCATCAACTATAAAATTAGGAGCAGAATTTAATTTTTTTAAACATCAACCAAGGGCGGGAAATCAAAACAAAAATCGATGCTAAAGTGTTGGAGTCGATAGTCCATGGGTTTTCTACAATTTTCATAGATAATCTGACTATTATAAATAAGAAGCGTAAAAGTTTATTATGATAACTAAAGCTTTTATTAGGAATCCGAATTTGGCTATACTTCTTTTGTTCGTTATCAAAACGCGACTGAGGATTGACTGGGTGACGGACGTGCGGCTTCGTTGTCGATCTTTTTCTTGAGTGAGGCATTGCTTTTTATGACTATATTATGTTATCTATAGTTGATGTGTTGGGCACTGTCGTGTTGATTCGCTCTCGTGCTTCTAGCTAACCGGAAAAGTGACATTTTTTTGTTTACGTGACCTTGTGTAACACACTGATATGTGGGTAAAATGGGATTAATTCTTTTCATCTTGCTTTCAAGTTCTTTCGCCTCTCGATGAAACAAGGCTCAAATAGTCTGCTCTGTATCTAATTGATTCCTGTAGCACTGAACCGAAATTTTATGTTGTTCTGTCATTTATTTGTGTATGAACAATGAGCATGTAGCCTCTATACAATTATGCATGCCTGTTCTGAGTTTTCTCTTCATGTACATGACATATTCACGTCAGTAATGATGCCTCGCGCAGCGTGCAGAGAGATACGTATCATGTCTTCACGTCAGTAATGATGTCTCGGCGTGCAGATAAAGGCGGCATGGCAGGTCTGGTTAAGGGCATCAAAGCGCTGCTGGGGGACGTTGAGACGGCGCCCTTCACAGTCACGGCGGAGAAGGAGGTGTGCGTCTCCGTCAAGTTTTCTTTATTTTCATGATAATTGATCAATTTAAATTATCGAATGTTTCATCTTGTGGAAAGTGGTTGAAGTTCGCATTTGTATGGGACGTGTACTGGTCAATTATTCCTACCTGTTATTTACTCGCTGATTCATGAGCTGGACTTTTCTCAAAAATCTTCTGAGAAGCCGCTGAAAGCAGCTTCCATTTAATGATTGACCAAGAGTATCAATACGGCAGGGGTACGAGGAGCGAGTGTACCCTGCACGTAAATGGGCTTGCACCACCATGCAGGGGCCGGAGCGTGATAGTCTCGTATCGCCCATGTTTCGTAAACTCTTCAACTACATCTCCGGCAAGAACGAACTCAGTGAGTGTCACGTTTAAAATTAAAGCTCTTTATAGAGCTTCTATGTTACTGTCATGCTTCATCTTACAGCTCTTCTTTGGGTCCTCAATGTTACATACCAACAATCGCAGAATGAAATTTTTATGATATATTGCACAATGTTTTAGAATACGCTCTGAACCGTACTGGCGATGATTTTTCCCTGAGGTCTTCTTGGAGTGAAAACTTTCTTTTCTATCAGGCTCATCGTATAATTTTGATTTCGGTTGTCGAGTGCAAGGCAATTGATTTGCCGAAACTCTATCACGATTTGTTAGGATTTCTTTTATTTTTTATTTTTACTCGTTTAATTTCTTCTAAGGTTATTTTTTATCACGTAACTTTAAACGTATCACATTACAGACCTTCGCATGGACATGACGACGCCCGTGGCGACATACATCGAGCCTGGCGCCGGCCCCACATGTGCCTCCACCTTCACCATGAGCTTCTTCGTGCCAGAGGAGCACCAGAGCAGCCCCCCCAACGGAGGTCCTGACGTCTTCGTGCAGGAGCGGCCTGAGCTCACCGTCCTCACCAGGTGCGCCGTTGGCCTCCTGATTTTCTAAGTGTATTACCAGTATAATAATACAGCGGTGCCAGCGATGACTAGGCCGTCACACCTGTCGCCAATTCTTAACGTCGCAGAACATTCTCAGCTTGTTGCTGGTCTCGAACTCGCAATTCACAGTTCCAATCTTGCCGTGCCTAACCGCTCGGGATGCTCGCCGATTTGACCAGAACTATCGCACAGAGCTGGGATCGAACCAATAGCTTGCTGCTCCAATCCTGGTATTCTGAACTGTATAACCACTGAGTTTGTTAAGCTCCATGACAGGTATTTGGTTTTTCACTTATACGTTGGAGTTGAACGTCAACTTAGTTGAACTTGACGGGTGTGAAATAATTTTTTTTCATTAAGGAAATAAAGTTCAGAAGATTGAGTTGAAGTTGAAAATTATAACGAAAAATGCTTTACAAAACATAAGACACTGAGAGCTTTTTTATGTATTTTCTCATTCAAATTGCCTGTTTTTGAAATATGTTTTAAAACTGACCGCTATCTTAATGCAGTTTGCCGTTCAAATAATACGTTTCACAGGCGATTCGGTGGCTACGCCCCTGACGAAGCCGTGGCCAAGGAAGCCAAAGAACTGGCCGAGCTTCTCCAGGCGGCGGGGGAAACGGACGTGGACTTCACTCATTACTACGTGGTTGGCTACGATCCACCTTTTAAACCCATAAACCGCAGAAACGAAATATGGTTCATTAAAAAGTCTAAACCTGCCAGTCCTTCAGAGTGAAGATTTGATTGAATTGTACCATCAGTGCGTTCAACAGAGTTGCCATAGAGATGGCTGAGGGTGACCGTCAATAAATTTTTGTCTCCTTTTCAGAGATTATATATGGCATCACGTCATTGGTTAGGCTGGTTTACGATTTTTTTGCTCACTCGTATTAACGCAAAGATTGCACATTGAAAATTAAGCTCAGCAAAAAATGCTCTGGTCTGATACTGTGGACACCCAGAGACGACTGATACTACACGCATACAGAGACAACTGATACTACTGGTACACAGGGACTACTGATACTGGAGGCATACAGAGACCACCGATAATACAGGCATACTGAGATCAATGATACTATTTTACCGAGAAAAACTGCTGGTTTGTTCTCCTGATACTTAAGTGAGAAGAATTCCAGAAATCCTGATATGCATAGTAAAGTTTAGTTCTTATAAGTTTAAGTCCGAATCTCATTAGAAAAATACTTCTCATGGATAATTCACTCTGTATTTTTTATGCCAGAAGATATGTGAATTTACACGCACAATAAATGTGGGACCTAAGACGGCAAGTTATTCGTGCACATTCTAGTGCACTTTTAAAGTTTGAATGTGATGTTTAATTCTAATAAAAAAATGCTATTCCGATGAATCTCGGGGCTTCAATAAATAGTTTAAACCTAAGCTAATAAATTCCAATAGTTTAAACCTATCAATTCATTTGACCAGAGCTGGATAAACGTTCCTCGGGGGAATGCAATGTCTTAGCGACTGGAAATTGTAGATATGCAACTGCAATTTCTAATAGCATAACAATTATCGGGAGTTAAGGTTTATTTCAAACGCTTTTGATCAATCGTATTTGTGTAATTCTGTGTCCACTTTCGCTCATATTTGTTACTAATCTCATACCAGTATTTTATTTGATTGTAAAATATATTATTTACTTATATTGCCGTCTTATTGCTGTCGTGATAGGTCAGACTGTGATATTCCAAGACACGATTAAAGGTTATCGATGTGTGTTTTCACTGAAAATCTGTAAATTTACATTTTAATGTTTAGTAATGGATTTAATTTTTGTACTTCTATGTCTTAGAGGATTTCTACTCAATCGGCTCATTGTTGTCTTTAATTCTCGATTCACTGAGACAGTGTGCGTACAAATATACGTAGAAGTTGAGAAGGTTTCCCTGCATTACGTATAAATTTCCTATAAGTCTAGGGTATTTTTACGTAAAGTTTTGTTCGCTTATATGGTGTAGTGAAAAAAACTAAGGACAAAAGATTTAGAATTTTATGTCTATTCTTGGAAATAATTCTTTGAGAAAATATTTATATGACGGGTTAGATAAGAAATTGAATTATTTTTTTATAGATCATTGTACTTTATTATCACAGTAACTACTCATAGAGGCTGATGAATATTCTACGTAGAAAAATGTTCTGGAATTTCCACGCATCGTTTATAAATTTGTTAGGTTAAGTAAGTAAGCGTGCATTAAGCACGGTCAAGTGCCTTGCACCGTTTCCTTACATCCCAAATCTATTTACCAGGACAAATTCATTAGACCATTTAGTAAAATTTGAGTTGACGGTTATGTTACTTGTTTATTACTCCCTGAAATATTAAAAATAGCATCACGGTGCTAGCAGTGCTGATAAATTGCATCGCACTGCTGACAGCGCTGAGAATAAGGATTGCACTGCTGACAGCGCTGAGAATAAGGATCGCACTGCTGACAGCGCTGGGAATAAGGATCGCACTGCTGACAGCGCTGAGAATAAGGATCGCACTGCTGACAGCGCTGAGAATAAGGATCGCACTGCTGACAGCGCTGAAAAAAAGGGTTGCAGTGCCGGCAGTGCTCTAAATTTAACGCCTTCTGGCCAGCTGAGACACCGAAAAACGTCATATAGTGGACAAAATAGGAAGTTAATTGACTATATGCTATGTCATCAGAATTAACACGTAATCTGATGAAACTGAAGCGAGGGAAAATAGAGCAAGTCGATTAAATGGATTTATTTATTTGAAATAATTCATCTTAGTAGAGCTTATTCACTAATGCCACGACGCAAATGTTAAAGTTTTAGCATAAAGAAGACCACTGTACACGAAAATTCTACTGGGACACGGAACTCTTGATATGCTCTTCAAGGGAATTTATGCTAACCTCAACAATTACTTGATAATAATTCACTATAGGTCATTCATAAACTTTTTACCACAGATACGCTATTGCTAGATGAACCGATACACGCGAGTGGGACGCGTTCTACTTCAATGATCTATGTACATTTATGTCGATACTCAGTAAAAATAAACATATTATAAAACATCATTATGGCCAGTTTACGACTGTCGGACGTTCATTGATGAGGTACCCATTGTAAGTTAATGTAGGTGAGGCAAGAAATTCCTGAATTCAACATTTTATGCACGAAACAAAATTATTATTTATATTAATGATTTAATGATTACAGAAAACATAGATTATCGCTCCTTAAATTTTCTTTATCATGATAACATACACTACATCTGGACAATAATTGCGTTAGTTCGAA
The DNA here is from genome assembly GCF_000764305.2 of Hyalella azteca. Taxonomy (NCBI): domain Eukaryota; kingdom Metazoa; phylum Arthropoda; class Malacostraca; order Amphipoda; family Hyalellidae; genus Hyalella; species Hyalella azteca. The sequence continues at coordinate 81,173 of NW_025945688.1, read as the reverse complement.
GTATAAATTATTGGTGGGGAGAAATGACAGAGGATTTCTACGTGGATACATAAACCTTACCTCTTAAATTATTTGAAATTTTTTTTATTACTGAATTGAAATTATTTACTATTTTTCTGTATTCAGACTTATAATCTTTAGGTTGCAGTTACATTCTTTACAAGTGTTAAAGTAGATTGCACCAAACAGTGCTGCAACGTTTAGTCCAAGCGGTCTGTTCGACTCTTGATCCACCATGACGATTATTGGCCGTTTTGATGATATTATAATAATAGCGGTATCAGCGTTTAGTAGGCCGTAGATCTGTCGCCGATTCTTAACATCGCAGAACATTTCACAGCATTTTGCGGTCTCGAACTCGCAACTCACTGCTACAATTCTGCTGCATGTGCTTAACCGCCCGGCCTCTTTGTCGATTCTGACCAGAAACTGGCGCACAGAGCTGGGATCGAACCCGCGCCTCTCTGCTCCAATCCTTGTACTCTGAACTGTAACCATTGGGCCACCCTGCCTATTCACTTTGTTTAGAAAATATTTGAAGCGCTCATAACTTTTGTCAGCACTACTCGGGCTGAGATAGACCAGGAGGCGAACCTTGCATGTGTGGGTGTTGTTTTCTTATAGAATCTGAACCTAAATTCCTCGACGTTCACGTTCTAAACCCAATGTGGCGAGTAGGTGGGACTTGTTACGAATGTTTCAAAACATTTTGTTTTGCACTTATTTAAAACAAATTGTTGCGTTTCATTTAATCGTGCAAATAAACAGCATACAACAAACTTTCAACCGGCCATAGATAAATGGGAATATAGATCAAATTAGGATAGTTTTGTACTGTTGCTGGCTCATTATTATATGTTAAGGTTATTATAGTCCAGTGTTCTAGTGTAATTGTTCTAGTTTGTGTAAAGTAGCACTTGCCCAGTTTAGACCCGACATGCACGACCGGCATCTAGCCTGCTGTCGCGCTCTATTATTTCAGACTTCGGCCTGTCGTCGCCGCCGGGATCGGGCCCGATCGTCTCCGAGTAACAAATGTATTCAGGTTTCGGCGATTCTATTGAAATATTATCCTGTAAGTTATTCACATAATTTTTTTCGTTGGAAGGAAAATGGCAACCTCGATAGGGGGTTCGTACTGGGCTACGAAGCGATGTGTTGGGAGATATTGATCTTTCCTGGAATGTGATTTTCGTGATAGGTACACCGTCTTGTGAACTCGTGTCTGATTGTAAATTTATGACGGGAATGTTACTCGAGTGAGATTCATTTGGATGAATGCTCGAAGAAACCTTCGGATAACCAAACAGACGAGTTTGCTTTGATTGTAAGTTTATAGGCAAAGTTCCGGTATTTATATCAAGTTTCAGCGTAGTATCATTACATTTCCTATCCTTCACTCCTGCAGCAAATCGGACTGAAATGTCTATGTCAGATTTGGAAATCCTCGCTTTGATATTCCTGCCAAAGTCAGTGCAAAGCGCTGCTTTGTTCTCGATGACAAAGCCCTCTGCCACATCAACAAGATTTTCCAAGTGCGTCGAATGACTCATTTTCCTGGAATCTTTTACCAAACTCAGGTTGCGTAGAGGAGAGCTATTGCCAAATAATTTAAAGCTATTAGTGTCAACAACGCTGGATTGCGAAGTTTTCACGCTTACAAGTTCTGCATCATCTGGATCCTGAAAATTTCTCTCTGAACTCATGAATCGCGCTAAACTAGTGCTTGAGATTTTTGCACTTGCGTTTAGGAATGCAGTTGCTGGCATCGCCGAGCACGTATCGGGAGTACGAGTGATGCGCTGTGAGACGTCAGGCTCCTTAAATTTGTCAAAACATAAATCGATTGAAGACAATTTCTGGTGCTCGAGCTCTTCCTCCTCCTCGTTATTTGTCATTTCTTGAACTTGTGACGCTTTTTTGGCACCTGTGTGAAATTTCATACTGCGTTGCTTTATAGGATTAGTGTTTCTTTGTTCTTTTATTACATTTCTGTTAATCTGACCCCTGGGTGCATCTTCGCAGCCCTGTAGGTATCCTCGACTGATACCCTGAAGCTGTTCTGTATTGCCATATTGCAGCTGCAAAGGAATTTCCTGGACCTCTGCAACACTGCAGCTGCTCTGCAGTACAGTATTGCAGGTGCGCAGAATGGCCACAGAGGGCTGTAGAGCGCCCAGTGGGATGCAGGTAGCCTCCGACACCTCCTCACTCTGCCTCCCTCTGAGAAAAAATATAATTAGATAGCGGATGTTTTTCGTTTAAAATATATTATAACTACCAGGATAGCATGACGTTACCGGGTATCGGCAATTTTAGAATAACGTCATTACGCACGGCTAGAATGACGCAGAGTGAAGATATAGTGAAGCTAGCGAGAAGTCAGAGCAAAACCAGAGTGAAGCTAGAGTAAAGCATGAGTAAAACCAGAGTAAAGCCATAAGAAAGTCAGATCAAGCCAAAGTAAAGCTATGGTAGAGCCAAAGTAGAACCTCAGTGAAGCCCGAGTACAGCTAAAGTAATGCCTGAGTAAAGTCAGAATAAAGTCAGCGTAAAGTATGAGTAAAGTCTGGGTTAAAGTTAGAGTAAAATCAAACTAAAGTCGGAGTAGAGTCAGAATAAAGTCAGAGTAAAGTCTGAGTAAAGTTAGAATAAAGTCAAAGTAAAGTTAGAGAAAAGTCAGAATAAAGTCAGAGCAAAATCAGAGTAAAGTCAGAGTAAAGTCTGAGGAGAGCCAGAGTAAAATCAGAGTAAAGTTAGTGTAAAATCTAAGTAAAGTCAGAGTAAAGTCAGAGCAAAATCAGAGTAAAGTCTGGGTAAAGTTAGAGTAAAGTCGGAGTAAAGTCAGAGTAAAGTTAACAGTAAAGTCAGCTTAAAGTCAGAGTAAAGTCGGAGTAAAATCAGAGTAAAGTCAGAGTAAAGTCTGAGGAAAGCCAAAGTAAAGTCAGATAAAAGTTAGTGTAAAGTCAGAGCAAAGTCAGAATAAAGTCAGAGTAAAGTCGTAGTAAAGTCAGAGTGAAATCAGTAAAGTCAGATTAAAGTCAGAGTAAAGTCTGAGTAAAGTCAGAGTAAAGTCAGAGTAAAGTCAGAGTAAAGTCAGAGTAAAGTCAGAGTCCATTACTCTCATTGATGCACAGTTGATGATCAAATTATCTGATAATTGAATTACCTGCTAACTACCACAGTTGATTACTTTACCTAAAGCTTGCTTTAGACGACGCCACCTCACGCGCCCCGAAGGAGCTGGTGTGGGTGAACAAAGGTCGCTGCTGTCCACGCGAGCTGCGGTGCAGGGAACAGTTGTGCACACCACAGGTGGTGGTGCATGTGGTGGAACGCTGCAGCCGGTGTGATGAGGTGTCATCCATGCGACGGTGCAACACATCCTGGCAACATTCTGGCATCCAACGGTACACCATCCTGGGCAACGAAATTGAATAGTGAATAATTGCCCAATAAACTCAGGGATATTGATAGGTCATATTGTTCAAATAGTGATGCGTTTGCTACACGTATAGCATTGATACGTCTTCATGCTGGGCAAAACTGAGTCAAACTCACATAGTGCAAAAAGTGCATTATTATTTGGCTAAAGTCTCACTCATTCTTCTGAGTGCAACTACCGATATAATGTGATAATCTTCCCTGATTATTCATATATTGAAATGAAGTTATCGATCGCTTTAACATTTATGGTCATTTTTTGTATTTCTACAGGTGCGGATTTTGAAAAATCTTTTCAGAAGCAAAATTTCTCAATCAAATGATGAGGCTAGATGAAAATAATGTTGGTACAAAAAATACCTTCCACGTTGCACCCTATTACAGAAAAGAAAATATAGCGCTGCAGACTCGATTTAAACCTGGAATACAGTCGTTCAGAATGGTTTGTCATTGCAGGTAATTTCTATCTCTGTTGTGAACGCAGTAAGACTCGTGCAGTTCATACCATTGCAACTGATGCACATCATCGTCGAGTCGAGTGTTTGCGTTGAAGTTTCTTATAGTGAATTCTAAATAGGAATTTTGCGGTGAAATATTACTACAAAAACAGCATTATAGTTCGAATACGTTATTCAAGTTCGTATTTCATATTACAAGTCCTTAGCTCATGTGCGACCTTCATAGCTGCAAATGATTTTCGAACCTTGTGCACGTCCATTGATTCTTTCTTGAACGGAGCATATCTAACTCTCCCAATTCTTTACTTGATGCCATTTATAAGACTTCTATCATCATGTATGTGAAATGATTAAAACCCCAAAAGCCCTTCTCCAGCCATCAACCGCGTCGGATGGCCTGGACAAAAATATGAGCTCCTTTTACCTAAAATAGAAGAGTTAGTTTAGCCATGCAGATCTCCCGTAACTATTTTACTAAATTATTCGAGTAAAAATCTCTTCTTCAAGATTCGAATTCTCTAAGAGTTTCAGTTCCATCTCTGCCATGTTTCCACACTTACGGACGAGGCTCTCCTGGCAAAGCATTTGAATATTCATTCAAACTTTTCATGGCAAACCTTCTCGGAAATTTCGCGAACTTCACTTACAATGTGAGCAAATTTCAACTGATTTCTTTAGAACGGTGATGCAAACTTACGGGATTGGAATGTTGTAAAAATGAAAATTCATGTCCGTCAAAATTGCCAAAATTTACCCCAATTTAAATTTGATGCATACTAAGCAAAAAAATGGCACCATAAATTTTCGAACTCATTTCCACGAGAAAATGGAATTAATTCGATGAGTGTACCTTTCATTATAGCTAACTATTCTTTCATTCTTGCAAAATATTCATATGCCGTGTACGGTATATCAACACTCAAATAATTGCTAAATAAATTAGATCAGCTGTTAACAATAACAATAACAATACCTTATAATACCAAAACAATAACAATACCTTATAATAAAACAATATTGCTCCGACCCAGCAGTCATTTTACGAACAGCAAGTACATCTAAAATGAGAAAATAACGACGGGTATATACAGTACGTATATTGAGTTCTGAACTTGCTTCCCAGGAGCGTATCTTAACAAGTGAATAGTGAAATCTTCCATAAGAATTGATACGAAAAATAATTATTATAAATTTAAGATTGATCATTCAAAGCAGCCATGTGCAGGCCAGGGATGAACTCGTCAATTAACAACAGGTCACTGACAATAGCATTGCAGTGAATGCATGAGTGTGTGCAGTGAATGGGAGACATCTGTGATCAATCGATGAATAAATGTAGTGCAGGCTGTGCACTGAATACATGAATGTATGTACCACAGGTCGAGCAATACCTGTGGTAAATGAATGAATGCATGAAGTGAACAGTGAAACACTCAAAGTGAATTTATGAATTGCATGTAGTAAATAGTGGAATACACATGGTGAATGTATTGATGTATGTTATGCAGATCCTGCAACACATGCAGTGAATGGTTGAATGATTGTTGTGCGGACCGTGCAGATCGGGTTTTGTATAGACGTCTCCTAGCCGTGCATATCTTGCAGTGAAATGATGTAGTCACGTAATGTAGGTCGTGTAACGGTGTAAGTAATGTATGTCCTGCAGTGAAATGATGTATTCACGTGATGCAGGTCATGCAAATAATGTGTAAAGCTCCCAAGGTAATAAGTCGGAACTTCTAAGATAATTAAGTACACTAAGGTTAGGGAGAGGCTAAGATACGACTGAAGGTGTGAGACAAGTTTATTGGCGTAGTGCTGGAGATGAACTAACAAGGAGCAAAACGGCTATGACAAGGTTCACACACGAATGAAGTGCTTCTTAGGTGGTTTGATTCAAGAAGTCAAGCGGGATGTTGCTACAAATGTATGTCTTGCAGTGAAGTGATGTGTTCACGTAGTGCAGGTCGTGTAAGTAATGTATGTCTTGCAGTGAAAAGATGTATTCACTTAATGCTGGTCATGTAGGTTGCAGGACCTGCATTGAAGAACTGAATGCAAATAACACAAATGTAGGCTCTCAATGACCTGCACTAATAAATAAATTGACGCGGTGCGAATTAAAGCACGCATGTATAGTCCAGATATTGAGCAATGAATGAATGAGCTGCAGGATCAGCCTGTGTAGGATTATAGGACGAGGAAGGAAGGAGCTGAGCTGACGTGTGGAGCTAGATGAATGAGGATGGCATTTCAGACATTCATTTATTTTGATTCCGAGATATTACTTTCGTATATAATTCAATTCTTCAATTGTTACTTTCGTATCTCTCCCATATTATAATCGTCAATCGAAGTCTACGACTCCCTCATATCATTTTATTCCTCAATTTTTGCCTTCGACTCATAAATATCAGTTTCCTGATAACTGCATTATTAAGGCATAGAAGGTGTCAAGTAGTCACTTATTAACAATTTTTCGTAATTGCGTTATATTATTGCCGTGTTTACGTACGCACCATAAGGATGTTGAAGGGCAGCCAGCAGAGCGAGTAGACCAGCACCACCGTCACCGTCATGCGGATCATCTGTTAGACCAGCGAACGTTATTTGCGGCAGAGAATAAAAATGTAGGATTAAAGTTAACAAGTTGACAGTATTTGTCCAAACGGATGTTCTTTATCACTGATGTTGCCAAGTTTTACCTATTGAATCAATACGATGCCTGCCATTGTAGAGCAAGAAGAAAATGGGGGAAAGTATATATAGAATTTCCAAATTTTCATACACACTCTGTAGCGTAGAGGTCCTGAAAGTGTGATGAGTTTATCGTATAGGTTACCAAATTAGTGATTTTGAAACGAATATTTTTGCTATTATATCTTGAAGTTTCTGAATTTTATAAACAGTTATTTCATATTATGTGGAAAATATATGGCAATATTCTACCCATATATGAATTTATCATGGATTGCATCATTAAATTAAAACAAAGGGGCGTCATCACAAACAATTTTATCGTATATATAATAAATAAAAAAATCGTTTCTAAATTATTTTTTAAAATATACTTTCAGTTGTTAAGGGAGCTTAAAACGGGCGCAGTGAAGAATTTCACATACCTGCCACCACGTCATTTCATGCAAATACCTACATCGGGATTTTCCGCTAAATACCGCATCCAAATTTTCCAGGCAATTAATTTTAAACGAGCCAGTCTTCCAATTATTATAGTTTGCTCAGCTCGTAAAGAGGGCATAATTTAGTGAGGGGTAAGACTAGGATCCCTTTAGGATGTCTGCCAAGTACTCCTCGAGTTTCAAATCATCAGAAGATGGCGAGGAGTACCTTGAACATGTTTTTGTGTACTCACATATATTTTAGAGTGATTAATTTTGCGAGTAAAATTAGAAAATGATAGCATTCCATATCGTTTATAATGAGGTTACTGTGGCTCGAGAAAACGCAGATTGCGTGAAGTGGATACTACCATCACAGCTTGTAATATATTATTATCCGAAAAATATTAATCCGTTTTTCTTAATCCAGGATCAGCAGCCCAAATACCCAGCTGTATGTATATTTAGACTAGTTTTCATGTATCACTCGATTCTTCCACTATAAACCGATAAAAGTCAGCTTAGTTAAAAGCTAATTTCAATATATGTCAACTAACACAGTTTACCTAGGTAAATTTCAAGACATTTATTATAGATATTCTGCTAACTCAATGGTAACGGCGCCAATCCGAAAACAACTTAATATTTGCCCTTACAATTTCTTTACTAATTAAATTAACTCAGTTAATCTCGATCCAATCTACATAATAGCGCCACTTAACTTGTCCGTTGGCAAGCGGGGCACTAAGCAGAAGTACAATAATCGTTCGAACTTCCGGAAATACCTCATGCCTTCCAGCTGATCAATTAACTTGTACAGAAAATGCTGTATTTTAAAGAATCTAAAAAAGTATTTTGAAAATTTAAATCAATTTTTTATTCCTATGATGTATGATCGGTAAGGTTTTCCAGTATGTTAACCGCAAACATCTCAAAACTGATCTCTTTGTCCAACCAAGAGTCCAATTCTCTGTTCGGGTTGCTTGTATAAACAGTCAAACAACGATGCATTTTTGCGTTGCTTATCGAATTCTTGCTATCTCACTTTAATTTGTTGAGTTCAATGGAACAACAAAACTCACTAAAAATCTATCGTACAATGTTTATATATGTATATATGGCTTTTATGTAAGGTGCAATATGTTTCTTTGGCAGAAACCCATTCCTAGCCGAAAAAATTAAAGCGTATCAATTATTCATCTAAAAGCAGACCATTCCTCAGGCTCGAAATTATTTCACAAGTAGAGCAATTTCGGTAAAGTGCTGATTGAGTTCCCAAATGAAAAATACTGTGTAAATGTCTTGTTATTTTAATTTTATAAACTGGGATGGCGTGCCCAAAATGATACTACACACTGGCACGGTAAATGTTTGATGATAAGAGGGGTAACAACAAACGGGGTGCCACGAGACAGTGCATCTTCTTGAACAAGCTATTATCTTTGGCGAGTCGATTGATTAGCAGCTACTCAGCTATTGTTATGTTGTTTGAGTAAAAATGTATGGAATTTTTTCAATAAATATAAATCAATTGTCGCCATTATTAAACCTTGATATTTTACGCAAAATCCACGGTAATTGTAGAATAATCCTCATAAAATGTAATCAATTGACATGCAAATTATTTATATTGCGGTGCCAGCCGCTAGACTTGTCACCGATGCTGAACATCGCAGAATATTCACAGCTTGTTGCGGGTCTCGAGTTCGCAATTTTGAAATGTTTAAACGTCCGGGCTCCTCGCCGATTTAACCAGAACTGTCGCAAGAAGTTAGGATCGAACACAGGGCTCGCTGCTCCAATCCTGGTACCCTGAACTGCTTTTATGTAGCCACTGGGAAACTGTTCTCACAGGAAATGATTCCTTCAAAACAGACAAGCTTAGTAAATTTACAGACTCTCCAATTCTCATAGTTCTTATTTGAGGAGTTAGCTTCTCAGTTTATGCTCAATGATAATGATTATGGTCATCGGATACACTTATTTTTTTATCGGCTTATAGTTCTACATCAATACCTGAAACGAACGCAGAAAAAAAATGCATTTTTATTAGGTGCAAGCGCCTTCTATATTCCTATTTTTCCGCTATAAACAACAATAAACTCTAAAAAATTCAAATAAACAGTCATGGGTGTAAATTTTTTGAGGTTTCACGAAATTCTCCAAGCCTTGTAATCGCAAATCTTTGATGGAACTCGGAGAGAAATCTTTTCAAACGACAATTTTATTGACTTAAGCTTATCGCTTTGGCGTAAAACTTAGACGAAATATTTTTGCTAGGCCAGGACTTGGAAATGTGTTTAGCTTTGCAACAGACCGATATATATATAGTTGGCTGGAAAGTTGGGAATTCGTTTTCCATATTTATAGATCTTTGGATTTTTTTCTGAACAGAATATAAACTATGAACTTTAAGATCGCAATCTAACGCTTGATGAATTGGAACGTGGAAAACGAAAATTAACTGAACGAAAGGATGGAAATATTGGGAATAAAAGAGTAATGGAGTAGCGAATTGTGATATGTTGTGATAATTGTACAAAGGAGCAAAATTAGTGGCGGAAGTTTTTCTCAAGTGAAAAATTAGCTATTTGTGTGCTCATCGCCTGGCAAAGCTAGACCTAAAAGACTATTAGGACAGCAACACCGAGTATCACCTTAGCAGGCGAAGAGATCAGCAGCACATGCAAGTCTTACCTTAGCAGGCGAGGAGAACAGCAGCAGCAAGTCTCACCTTAGCAGGCGAGGAGAACAGCAGCATCAAGTCTCACCTTAGCAGGCGAGGAGAACAGCAGCATCAAGTCTCACCTTAGCAGGCGAGGAGAACAGCAGCATCAAGTCTCACCTTTGCAGGCGAGGAGAACAGCAGCAGCAAGTCTCACCTTAGCAGGCGAATGGTCGCCGTGTGTTCTGTGGCCTGCAGAATGCGAGCGCACAAGTGAAGCGGCGAAGTGCCTGCTCGATCCCCGGTTGTTTGGAGCCAATTTATGACCGTCGTTGGTACGCGATATCTGCTTTGAAAAGTCACGTAAATAAAACTTGAAGGAAAAACCTACTTCGAAAGAAGCATAAATTTATTCAAAAAGGCGTTCAATGAGGTGGAACGAAGTCGATCGCTGATTTGCCAGTCTTTCATGGAATAACAGTCTGAATAAAAGTGCATTAAATACACAAAATACAGAAGTATAAGCTCTCAGTGATAGAAATAATTAAATATTTGATTTAAAATGAGAGTTTACTAACGACGATTACATTTAGTAAAACAATCATTGCAATGTTTATAGAAAGACGGAAAGATAATTTTCTAAAAACAAATATTGACTGTTGTTTCCCTGCAGAATTCACAAGTTATCCAATACCAATTTAGTGTAATGCCAGAACTTCTGTTGGCTCAAATTTATAAAAGTTAACTATTAATACGTGTCCATCGAGTTCCGTTATGAAACTTGTTCATTTCAGTTTGAGATTAAGATCTGCAGGAGGAAATCACATTATTCTTGCTCAGACTATACGGTTGAGGGCGCTTTTAGTCAACAACTCAGAATCGTAACTTTGCTGTTTACATCTCAGGGACTGCCTTCGAGTTCTGCTTTATCTTAGCATCCACGCACTTCAACTGTGAACAACGCCCAGGGCTAGAAATAATTTGCGTGAAGAATATTGCATGTAATATATTCTAGCATGCGATTTCAGCTTCGCTATGAAGCGATAATTTCCCGTACATAGGATCCTTTTATTTAATTATTGTCCATTCATATAGTATAATAATTTACATTCTTAAGTTATGTTAATTGTATAGAAACGCTTATTCCAGCCTTCATACAACCCGGCTGTAAAAATTGGAGAGAATTTAATTTCTTATTTTAAAAATGTAAAAAATCTTAAATTAATCACTTCAATTGCCATTACCTTCAATGCACTACAACTTTGAACTTTGCCCTCCGTTTAGCAAGCCTCGTAATTCCATCACCTAAAATAAAATTTAAGATCAGTAAAAATTTCGAGCGTGGACTCTCGCTCCATTAACCCCCACATTTATGCGGTGCTAAGCTCAAAATAACAAAAAAGAGAACAATAAGGTAACTAAACAAGGGATACCATGAACAATTTGTATTAGAGTCAACGTAACTTGGATTTAATTGCCAAGTTGACCTCGTGTCAAGTCGGGCAAGCCAGCATTACTCCGGTCATTTGTGTCCAAGTCCCGCTTACCGAGATGTTATGACTTGAACAAGTTCCAGAACATGGATTTTAGTGAAATATGACCTCTAGATGACAGGAATGGCGAAAATTTTTCGGTAAATGGGACTTTATTTCGGTAAACACAAATGCCGGGAATATGGCGGACTTACCCAACTTGATACAGGGTCGAATCGTCAGCCTTGAAAATGAGCAAAGACCACACACTCACCTGACTGTAGGCCTTGATAGCCTGCAAACTCACCTGACTGTAGGCCTTGATAGCCCGCAAACTCACCTGACTGTAGGCCTTGATAGCCCGCAAACTCACCTGACTGTAGGCTTTGATAGCCCGCAAACTCACCTGACTGTAGGCTTTGATAGCGCGCATAGCTTCGCTCTCCTTCGACCCCCAAACTCGCCACGCGATCCTGCAAGGCATCGAAATATGCGACTTTAACATTCATGTAACATTCAGTATGACACTACCACTACCACATTACTTTGAACTGTTGCACCAAATTAATTATGTAATTTTATATGGTTGCATAACTAATGTCTTACTTCTTCTGATGCGCATTTAAAAATTTATAGTTTGAGCTTAGAATTGGAACACCATAACAACACGTGCTGCTGTTAAAATGAATACACAGGATCCAGGTACACCCAACACACCATCTACGGGTACAACCAACACACCTTTTACAGGTACACATAACACACCTGCTACAGGTGCACGCAAAACCCCTGCTACAGATACACCTAGCACACCTTATACAGATACACCTAACACACTTTCACATGTACATATAACACACCTTGTACAGGTACACCCAACACACGCTCTACAGATACACCCAACACACCTTCTACAGGTACACCCAACACACCTTGTACAGGTACACCCAACACCCCTTGTACAAGTACACCCTAAACACATGCCACAAGCACACCCCACACACCCACCACAAGCACACCCACCACAAGCACACCCCCACACCTGCTGTACGTGAATATCATTACGAAGACAGGCAGGAAATAGTGCAGCACCAGCAGGGTGATGTCGTACCCTTTCCTCCAGACGCTCAGGTGCTCAGGCCACACCTCGCTGCACACCGGCACCTTGTGGTGCACGTGGTAACCTTCAGCTGTTGGGGATTACTGGAAGGTTACTTTATTAACATGGGCCGTATTATAAAAATTTGATAACCTCGTCAGACAATCACTAACTGCCTTTTAAGCTAAACCCACCGAGCCACCAATCACAGACGAGAAATTGGGCCGCTTCGTGGACTGAGGCCGCTACGTGTATTTATGTTTACTTTATTTATTTGATAGCACAGCCCTTGGAATCAAATGTCTGTATTGACAGGTTATAAATCGATAAGAGTTATAAAATATTTTTTACTCGATCGGTCAGAAAATTGAAAATCACATTATTTATAATCCGTAAGTTATAATGCGATATAAGTCAAATTTCAAATTGGCCAACGGACGAATAGATTAACGGGCAGAAATGAAACATCACGATTAAAAACAATATTCAGGCAAATGCAAGTAGTATGTTATGTTTCTTTAATTGGGAAGATATTTAACAGATACTAAAGACACTAATTAAAGAATTTATTGGTTTCAATTGAACTTTCCCGTAACTACCATTACGTGTGTTGATCGTTCACTCAAAACTACTTACTTGGAATTGCTAATTCAGAATATCGGGCGACAGGAACGCAGGTGAGAAAGGCGAAGGCCCAGACGACTGCGATGACTGCCCAGGCCTGGTGGCGGGTGATGCGTGGCCGCAGTGGGTAGATGATGGCCATGTAGCGGTCCAGCGAGATGGCCACGAGTGAGTACGCCGACACGAACACCGACACCGCCTGCCCGCCCGGCGCATTGAATGGGAGATTATAAAGTATTATGCATTGACAACGCCTGCCCGCCCGAAATATTAACGAGAGTGTTAGGAGTCTCCAATTAGCTAACAAGAACACCGCCTGACCGCCCGAAACATTAAGCAGAGTGTTAAGTCACATATTAGCTGCTACCGTCACCGCCTGATCGCCCGAAACATTAAAGAGAGTGTTAAGTCACATATTAGCTGCTACCGTCACCGCCTGATCGCCCGAAACATTAAAGAGAGTGTTAAGAGTCACATATTAGCTAACACCGACACCGCCTGATCGCCCGAAACATTAAAGAGAGTGTTAAGTCACATATTAGCTGCTACCGTCACCGCCTGATCGCCCGAAACATTAAAGAGAGTGTTAAGAGTCACATATTAGCTAACACCGACACCGCCTGATCGCCCGAAACATTAAAGAGAGTGTTAAGTCACATATTAGCTGCTACCGTCACCGCCTGATCGCCCGAAACATTAAAGAGAGTGTTAAGAGTCACATATTAGCTAACACCGACACCGCCTGATCGCCCGAAACATTAAAGAGAGTGTTAAGAGTCACATATTAGCCAACACCGACACCACCTGATCGCCCGAAACATTAAAGAGAGTGTTAAGAGTCATCTATTATAGCTAACACCGACACCGTCTAGACCACTTGAATTATTTTATTAAAGGGGCGAAAATAGGCATTTGTACACTAATATTGTCACCAACTGAATAATTAAAATTAGGCTAAAGAGTCACCTATTCGCTATCACCGGTATAGCCCAACCATCTAAAATATTAAAGGGATTTATCGCCTGCTGAGTGCAAATATCGTCTTCGCCTAACCCAGTGGTTCCCAAACTTTTTCAGGCTGGCGCCCCCTTTGACCCCCTAGTGAATTTCTAGCGCCCCCCACAGAAATACGCCACTCTCTTGAAATTTAGTACGCTGAAATTTTAAAAGATAAAGGTTAAACACAAATGTGTATTTCACAAATAGAACCCATTTAGTAAACCAATATGTTTTCAGCTGTTTGAACTGTTTCAGCANTCAAATTCTGCCAAGATTGTGCTTTGCAAAAAATTTGTATGCATTTTTGATGTAAAGATTTTACGTAATACAAGTTTGTTCCTCGCAATTCTGACAAAATTTCACCATAATGGCGCAAACGAAGATTCAAGATTTTTTGCCATCAAACAGACAGGAATGAATGCTTACTGTCTAATATCGTAAATTGATGGCTAACGTCCTGCACGATTAGCGTCATGGTTGAAGCGACATCTTTTGGAGACGCAGTAAAGAAAGTATCAGCAAGGTCTGTCTCTTATACACATCTAGATGTGTATAAGAGACAGCTCATGAATCTAAACAGAGAACCTAATTCGGGTAATATAATACAATATACTAAAACATGAATAACTGAGCTGCAACTAATGTCTGACAATATTCTACGCTCCAAAACCTCATTCCTGGAACTTTTCTAAGTCTGTAACTTTAAGATACTTCGTTTTTCCTCAGAGGCATTATTCATTCGCGACCCGTTTCATAACGACACATTGTTTCTCAAATCAAAGTTTGTAAAATGATTATGAAATGGACATTCGAGGATATTGCCGAATCTGCGCAAGAAAAAGATAAGTCCGGCATCCTGCAACTATACATCTGGGACACATACTTTCAAAATTCGCTATGTGAACTTAAGTACTTACGCTCTATTTCTTGTCTATGATTGGTGGATTTTGCTTGAGAGGCCGTCAACGATTGGCAGATGAACTTACGATCTCTTAACTTTTTTTGAAAGTATGGGCCCTGGGCCATACCTTCAAAGTATGGGCCCTGTGGGACACATAATTTCCAGTAACGGAACTGCGTGCGTAGCACATTTTGCGCATGAAGTTAAGCGCGTCCAGCAATACCTGCCCAGCTATAGTCGTGTGGTCTAAGTTTGTGTTTTAACTTGCAGCATTTTTATATACTGTTCTTCATATCATAATTATTCATCCAATTCCTAGGCCTATGGTGTCCTGCAAGTCATCCTGTCCGCAATATTTATCAGGTAGCCGATACCGAGAAGGCAATCTCCTTTTCCCTGCAAAATAAGCGAAGTTGCTCCAAAATATCGACTCCTCGAAACGTCCATGCGCTTCCGAGCAAAAGTCCGATGGCAATTAATGCCACGCAATATTTTCCAGCCTGTCGTGTACGCCATGTCAAAATAACTTATGGATGTCTTAAAACGGAAGTGAAATTAATTAAACCGAATATTACCTTCGGTAATTTAAACTCCAATTTCCCGAAAATAAGTTTAAAATGATTCATTGGGTTGCTAGCGATGCAGGAGAACATCGTTATCATCTCAAACTCACTCAATAAAGATTGTATTCTTTTTCCATTCTAATGCCAGGCATATGAAGAAACAAATTATTTAGTGAAACATTCTTCACTGCCCTCTGCTGAATTATAAGCTAAAAATTTACAAAAACAAGAAACACAAAAAGAGCGCAATCTCAACAATGTTTAATTGGCAAAATAAGGTTATTTGTTCAAAAATATTGTTCACATTCTGTCAACACATAGCACCACTTCTAACAAATATCATCTTTGATGCACCGAGCTTACAGTGCAGACCAGTTCAAAATTCCATTCTCCAAGATTTGAGTGCTGGCATGTCTGTTCAAAGTTCCATTTTCAAAGTTCAGAATGCGAGCAAAAACTATTCCGATTTCAATTCCAGAACGTACAACTTTTTCTATGCAACATTGAAAAATCTGTCAGTCGGCTAGTTTCTTCGTATTGTACTGCAAACAAACAAAAAAAAATTCTGGTCTTAGTTACAAAATATTTTATTGACAGCTGGAATTTCAGTATGAATGAAAAATTTATTCCCTGCATTATTACCAGCCGGAAATTCGTAGATACTCTTTTTATCGTGATCGCGAGCTGGAGCATTATTTGCAAATGCTCTTGTGGCCTTCAAACTATCAACTTGCCAAAATCGTCGCTTTATAAAAACTAAACTAACTTTTGAATCGGAAACTTTAGCAACAGTTTCGTGAAAAGTGGATTGCTCGAAAACAAATTATCCAATTCTGCCAAGATTGCGCTTAGCAAAAAATTTGTATGAATTTTTTATTGTAAAGATTGTACGTAATAAAAGTTTGTTATTCGCAATTCCGACAAAACTTCACCCAAATGGCAGAAATAAAGATTCAAGATTTTTTGCCATCAAACAGACAGGAATGAATGCTTACTGTCTAATATCGTAAATTGATGGCTAACGTCCTGCACGATTAGCGTCATGGTTGAAGCGACATCTTTTGGAGACGCAGTAAAGAAAGTATCAGCAAGGTTACTTAACGCAATTATTCTGCGTGGCAAATCTCGAACAGCAAGTGCCATTAATTAATGAAACCCAGAATAACTGCACCCCATTGTGTACACTGTGGGCCCCACACAAGACGGCTTCTTATTTTGAATGCTTCATCTCTTTATGACTGATTTGATCTTGGCGGAAAAAGCTACATTTTCCAGATTATCAAAATTCGGCTAAAACTAGGGTCATTTTGATCAAAAAGCCTGCTTCCATACTGGAGCCTGCTTCCATTCAAGCGTTCTAGTTTAAGTCTGCTTCCATGTAAAGAACCCCCAATTTACGTAAATGCTGCATCAAACTTATATGTCAACTAAAAGACGACTCCCTCGCTGCTCAAGTGGAGATTACTCTTAGAAAATCATTTTGACCAGCTAGACCCTAGAAATTGCTCTTATTACAAATCCTGTTGATCACCTCAATACCCTATTTTTGTCTGTTGAAGTAATGACCGTTGAAACATACATTCAAGTCCCGCTTCGAAATTAGAAGGAAATTGAAATTTTCCCTTTTCAAATGACATTTATAATTATTTATAATTAATTTTTGATCGAATATAGTATCCCGTGACAATAGGTATTGAGGATAGGCGCTCGAAAAGCCCCAGTATTTTAACAGCGCCAGGATTCAAACGCTTCGACATACACAAACACATGTCGTAATTGATTTTGTTAAAAACTGGCAACTTGGTATTTATTGACATGGCAAATTAATAAAATTATTAATGAATTAATTAAAGCATGCACCATCTTCTAGAACAAACTGAGCTTTGAAATTTACCTCGACACAAGTGATTGTTCTTAGTATTTGTTGATAAAAAAATTTCAAAGAACCTTGGTTGGAAACATATATAATTGGCTACTCTGTATTATAAATTATAATATACTACTACTCTGCATTATTATGTTTTACAAAGAATTTAGAGTGAACTTCGATATAGATAATTATCGATAGTTGAAGTCCATTTATGTGTTCAATTTATTTGCAGTACAATTCAAGTGGTTAAGTGGTTTACTAGTTCATAGAAAATTACTTCGGAGCTCACGGAACCGTATGCAAACACTTAGGTCATTCCATTTAATTAGCTGGAAGTGACTTGGGCTTCTATGAGCTTAATTTCATACTTATTGCTCGATTCTTTTTACTTTTTACAGAAATATTTTTACCTGCATGTGGAACAGCCTCCCCGATTACATCGTTGGCGCTCCGAGTATGAACGCGTTCAAGAACAGACTAAATAAAGCTATGGAAAAATATATGTTCAGACAGGAAATGCCTAGCACCATATCAAGCCCGGTGGAAGTCTAGTAGCTATTTCAAACTATCTTCAGTTTTGAAAAGATCCGGTCAAAGTACCTGTTTTTAGACTTCCTTTGAACAATTAAGTCACGAAAAGTATAAGAATCGACGACAGGCCACAGCAGGCCTACTTTTCAGCGCGGACATCACTATCATGACACTATGATATCATTGATATGATATGATTTACTGTATTTTTATGTATATGATTTATTGTATTTTTTTCAATACATTTTAATCTTTTATTGGAAAATTTTCCGTTAAAATGTACTAAATGAAAACGTGTCGTTGAATGAATGGTTATAATGCGTGACGAATATCTTCAATTGGAGGCAGTATATAGACGCGAGATAAAACAATTTTCAAGAGATCGCAACCACAGAAAGCGTTTGAATAAAATCAAGACCATATTTGATACCTTTCCAAAGTTTATATTCGCTTCAGGAAATCCCTAAAAAGTTGTTGATTACTATGTTTATTACTATAGTGCATACATCATTCACATTATGATTACAACATGAAATATTTATGATAAATTTTAGTAAACTTTTTTCTTATAGCTATTATTCGAACAATTAATCTAGCTCTAAGTGTTACGCTTATGCCAGTAAGATAGCGACATGTAATAACTCATCACAGGAACTGAGGTTTTATGACGATGCAGATGAAAATCTTTGGTTGAAAACAAACATTATTTGAAAACAAACTCAGTCATTATCTGAGCATAAATAAAGGCTTTTGAATTGAGAGTTTCAAACAATTTTATGTGAAATGATGCATGCTAATTTTCTTGCTGATGGGAGTGAAAATTTTAATGAATTAGTCTCTGTATAAGTATCATTCTGAACTCATCCAACTCAATGGCTGTACATTCAAAATATGGTATAATTCAATAACACGTTCTATGTTTCACTAATTTTCATAATTTTTGCAAGTTGTCGTTCAAAGTGCAGCGCGTTTTAATTTTGGCTATAAAACATTTAGAGCCGTTGCCACGCTATCGTGAGTTTGGTAGATATTCGTTGTGCAGCGTATCGCTTTCCTTAAAGCAAAGTGCGCAGTGTTTTCAGCAAAAGAAGTTTTATTATAATGAAATTTTCTCATAAATATCTTTGAGCAAATAAATAAAAGTTATTTATGGGATGGAGCACGCAACCCGAATTCAAATCAATTTGAACGCTTCAAAAAACTTCAAATGAAAATCAATTGGTTTCAAATCAGTGGTTTCAAGACCAAGAACGCTATTTAATTTCTATCAATCAGACCTTCAGCCACTTGGTTGTAGGAAATTTTAAGATTTAATTTTCTATGGCATGTATTTTGCGTACTCCCACCGCGGTTCCATTAGAGTTGAAGTGAATCCAATTTGCTGGAGCAAAAATGATTGATGAGCTGTCGGTGCATCGCTTGCACAGATGATGCTTTGAGGCTGGCGTAGACAGGATACGGAGAGCACTGTAACTCTTATGGCTGTAATGATGCAACACTCGGACTAAAATTACACATCAAATTCATCTAAAATTACACAGCCAATTCTGAATTCCAGGCTAAGAATTTTTAGCAAAATTTTATCTCATACTTTTAACGCTTTGCGCGAAGTTTCTTCAGGATCCCCAAACCCAGCGATAAAACCAAGCCATGAGCTGGAAAGTCCAGACACTGAGACTTGAGAAGCTGGATAATAAATTTGGTCTAATTTGGTGCAGGACAAATTTCATGAGATTTGCAAACGCTCAATTGTTCTGAAGTTGACGTTTGATGCGCGTTTACTTATGCATGCTTTGCTCTGAAAGGATTGTGAGGAATTAGGGGATATAGCAATTCTATGTGAATTGTTCAGCATGCTGGGGAGAGAATACGTTCACATAAGCCAGATGAATATTTTTTACTAAAATAAAATTGTTTTAAGGAAAATTTTTTAAAGTGATATTCAATGCTCTAAAGATTTCAAGTACAAATATCATATGACATCTGATGGCAGAGTCAGCCAAAAAACTCTGAAGGGAAACCGAGAAATCTATTCATGTCTCTCATTTTAACGAAGCTCATTGCAAGCTTACCAAGCTCTTTTCCCGACTTGAGGAAAAAGGTGTCGTGGTCTTCAGTGAAGTGCTACTTTCTGTCGTCTGTCTACTAGTAAGTCAGGCTCTAAAAAATCTAGATAAGAAATCTGCTGAGTTCATAAAGTTAACCTATGTAAACCGATGACTTTAAAACGTTAACATAAAATTGCACATTTGACTCTAGTAGAAGAGCAACACCAATCTACCCGCAAAGTCGCGGATGGATCTCTACAAAATTTATATTCGGTGAACATCGAAACTACGCTAGCAGTGAGAAGTGCGGCTATTTAGGAGGCTTCTTTAACACAATTCAATTTACGGGTCCCGAACAACAATTATCGTTAGGACGTACGCATACAGCCAATAGCAGCAACAATACGGAAGTAATATCATAGAAGTTGATGACAACGCAACCATTCAAAGTGCCTTCGTTATTATTTTATAGCCAGGCCGACCGTGAGTCATCTTTAGACGCGACGGGACGAAAATACAGCCGTGAAGGAGGCACATCGACTACGGTACGTCAGTACGGCTACAACTCCGGTCTCTTGCAGCGGTACGGCCATGTGGCACATTATAGCAGTCACTATACGGCCGAGACGTTCGTGTATGATAAGTACGGTCAAGAGTGGCAGTCGCACCACTCTAATTGGGGGGATCAAGTTGAAGTTCCGAAGAAGTCTCGGAGTTAGTAAAGTGATTCGGGACTTTAATATCGAAGCGGTTGAGCCAACTCTTATATAAGAATTTAGAATGAATTTCTAAAGAGATTATTGTCGGTATTTGAAATCTATTTACGTGTTCAATTTCTTTCAAACAGTAATTACGTTTGCTTTGTGATGTGTTATTACACGCCTATTGATTATCTGAAAAATATACCAATCTCTAATTCAACGATTGATTTTATGTACTTGAAGGGCAACTTGAAACAAAGAGAACAAGGTCTAAAGTCACTTTAACAAGCGCTAGAAAAAATCATATCATAGTTCTCGTCATTCTATACGTTTTTTTCACTGCTTTCAACAGTACACATGTTCTCGCACTGAAGATCTTAGAACATACGAACAGTTATCATTGCTAACAAATATCTCCTGCTATAATTAATATCCCGTATGAGAAATAGCAATTTATTAGTAAACATATTTTCAGGATAGGAATCTTCACATGGAACATTTACTTTAGCACGTAATGGAAAAAACACATGTATCTAATTTTCTTTTTCACTTAGTTTTGCCCAGAATATAAAACTTAATGTTGACTTTCCAAAGTCGTCAGTTTGCGGTTGTTGACATCATAAACAAAAGTTTTCTTATGCTATTTCAGTTGGAGACTTACCCTGGAAGAATATATAGGTGGCTTATATCTATATAATTGTTGCTGGTTGTTGGCCATCTGCAATTAAGCGGAGATTCATTATTAAATTTAATTATCGACTTTTAATCTCAAATAATTTCAGAAATTAATGCTTTGATGACGACTCCAAGATCGTTTTCTTCGTGTCCTTATAAATGCCCTTTGCGCAAAGTGCATTTTATAAATGCCCTGCAGTTAGAGACATGAATAAATATCGACTTTCTAGCGCATTCTCTCATTTATGGAAAAAAGGCGCTATTGTGTTCGTCATGTCCGTCCGTCGGTGACGGACGGACGGACGCGAGAAAATGCGCTCTCTGCATGTCAGTCACTTCAGTGAGTACTGATCTTATTTTGTATTCCTTTTAGCTCAATTATCAATTAAATTATTTATTTATCCATTAGATATCAACATACATGTATGGTTAATATGATTTAGGAATGTTACCAATACCGTTAAATAGTTAATTGAGGAAAAAGAAGAAAAAATTTTCAGAAGAAACAAGATTTCATCTTGATTTCTGGATATATTTTTTCTTTGTAAATTGAGAAGAGTCAATGAACCCTTAATTGCATTTTATCTTCTAATTCATGTCAACCTTATTCAGAGCAAAACATGCGTAAGTAAACGCGCATTAAGCGTCGACATCAGAACAATTGAGCGTTTGCGAGTCTCAAGAAATTTTTTCTGCTCCATATATGGTCGAATTTATTATCCAGCTTCTCAAATAAGCGGACAGTTCGTAGACTTTTCTTGCTCATCGCTGGGTTTTTATCGCTGAGTTTGAGGATCTTGACGAGAATCTCCGCCATACTTGGGAAACGGACTTCACAAAATTCTGCGAAAAATTCATTGCCCGGAATTCTAAATTTTATCTGAAATCCTGAATCATTGTGAGCGCGACGCGTGAATGATTATGGTGAATTAAGCAATCATCCCAATTGATTCAAGGTTTTTGAATTACTTTCTCTGTTGTTTCAGTTGTTTTTTACTTCAGTTGTTTTTTGACTTGGTAGAGAGATTACTAGAATAGTCTCAGCTAATTTTGTACGCGGCTAGCTGAGGACTCGTAATGGAAAGCATAAAACTATAAAAGTTGTCTGTCATTGTTATTGTTGTTTAAATCATCATTCTTCCCAGAAAATTTCACACGCATCTTGCTTGCTAATACAGAATTGCAGTCAATATAATTTCAAACTTCAATTGCTCCCATGCAATCCTTTACAACTTGCGCAACGAAATCCTCTCCTCATGTGATACCATCTCTATGGTATTCCTACGAGCGCATGGATAAATTAGTCAGCCATCTGAGTGTTGCAGTGCCCTCCGTATCCTGTCCACGCCAGCCTCAAAGCATCATCCGTGCAAGCGATCCAGCGACAGCTCATCAATCATTTTTGCTCCCGCAAATTGGATTGACATTCAAGGGCAAATTCAAGTCTAATGGAACTGCGGTTGCGAAAAAAAAGAAGCTTTGAATTATATTTTAATTTGAAATATCATTAACTAATTTGTTATTAATGGGTTAAAAAAAGTTGTATATTCAATAAATATCGAGCAAGTATTTTATCCATGGACCTGAGGCAAGTAATCTCTTTATTATAAATATATTTAAATATGAATATGCTTTTATTCAATTGCAGTAAGTATTTATTTGTAGACTACACGCAAGTACATACATCATTCTTGGGCTAGTATATAGTAGGCAGTCTGACTCATGGCTTGTAATTTTAGGAACTATCACGCATCCCATTCAGGATCCTGTAGAAAATATTTCATTTATTGACTAATAGAGACTAGTAGCAAGAATTTTATTAATGATCTGCTAGCAAGCTATTTTTTATAAACCAGAGCAAATATTTTAATACTGAACTATTTTCAAATCTTCCATTGATAGACTACCTGCATATATAGAATGTATGAACTTCTAGCGAGTATTTTAGTATTGGACAAGATTTTATTAATGCAATACTAGCCATTCTCCTATTTATGGTTAGCCAGTAAGTATTTATTTGTGGTCTACTAAAATTTATTATTATTATTATTAAAAAAATATGATTTTTATAAAGTTCGTGGTTTTGTTACATCGGTGTTGACCCGAGCAAATAGTCCCAGATGTCAGCAAATCCCGTAATTATGTCGTCTTTACAGCAGGAACAAAATGTTCAAACTAAAGTAATGCGAATCAAACGTGCATTGTGGCACTCATTTAACAATGAACTACTATTTAATTCCCCTTTTAAAAAAAATTATTTCATTTTTATTGAAACTGTTTCATTTCTTAAATTTCCCATCACAGCTCAACAATGCGTAATGATTGAGACGCTCGCAAAAAAGAACAGTTCCTTACTACCATATCCCGATACAATAGGTAATGAGGACTATTAAATAGGCCCATTATATTTCAAGTGACTGTCTTGAAACAAACTTCATAAAATACATAATTGATTTCACAGATAAATCTCATTACGTTCACCACCACTAAACAAAGTAAAAATCGAACTCAGACACATTCGCCTACCGCAGAATAACCCTAATTAACCCCAAACGCTCACTTGTTGGCCAAGTTAAGACACGCAATTATATGTTATACAAATGTAACGTAACATGCAGTTTAGTGTCATGTGCGATGGAGCGAACTCAGCCTAGTCACTAAGGTATTATACAGTTGTGGGGCATTTAAAAAAAATTTAAGAGATCGTAAGTTTATCAGTCAATCATTGACGGCCTTTCAAGCAAAATCCACCAATCACAGACAAGAAAATAGATCGTAAGTACTTACGTTCACTTGGCGAGTTTTGAAAGTATGGCCCCTGGTCTTTAAGCTATGAATCACGAACGTTTAAAAGCATCACAGAAAGATGCAGGTGGCCCTTTAGCTGCTAGCGGTGGACAAGTAATCGAAAAATTATTATAACTGAGAACTGCACCGATGTCTGATATCGGGCATCACTCATTTTTGTTTAACGGTGAAGACACATCTCGTTTCAACATAATATATTATTGATTCGACATAATATGTCGAATAAACCTTCATCCAGATTCTGTGATGTCGATTTACTTTTGAAGCAATTTTGTAAAGGAAATTCTGACTTGTGTAAACATGAATAGTGTAAGCATTATTAATGCAACAGTTCCGCTCCTTTTGGTGAAGAAAATTCAATCAGCATTAAAATTACTTTCGAATGAATGCTCTACGAAAACTCTTGCTAGTCGCAGTTGCTTCAAACGGAGCTTTAGCTCATGCTGAGCGCTTTCTTGTGCCATATAACCTCGAATATATTTCTTTTCGATTCCCACCATGCTTATTGCAAGCCTGCAATCGTTTCATTTGCAATATGAAGGCAAGAACAACTTTACTTCATCATTCGAAATTACATTCTCTGGCGACCAAAGAACTTAGAGTATTTTGAAAACCTACTGCTACGTACTTTATATCCGAGGCTCTTTTTAAGTCGCTGCAGCGACGCTTAAATGTTCAGGGCTTCGAGCGATGCAGCAAGCCTCGTTCCTCTTTGTGGGAACTTCACAAGAGGAACTGTTGGTTAAAAGCAACATTGAATCCTATTGTGTCAGTTCTGCTTAAAACTATTTGCAGCATAATTTTTTATATCATACATGGCAATTCAGTATTTTTTGGCTTACTTTGTTTCTCATTGGATGGATTATCTGCACATTAAAATGCTTCTTTCAACAATTATATAAATTTCTCCATAAATTTATCGAATTAATTTTTACATTCGAGTTATTAAATGAGTCACAACTATTTACAGCAAGATATATTAATTTGATATTCGTCTCCTTCAAACTCTAATTCTGAAATTGATTACTGTAATAGGAGCCCCAAAATCATGTTTCTACGACATTTTATAAGGAAATTTTGAAATTAGCCGCCTAGCGTTCTCATCACAGAAGCTCGTTGCTAAAAATTAATGACCAGTTTTATGGCTGCGAATTAACACAAACAATGCCTTTCAGTTAAGGCGTACAGCAGACAGGGCTCTTTGGGTCCCGGTAATCAGGTGCATTCCGTGCAATATTTTACGTTCTTTTCGCCTGAGGTTCTTTTCGCGCGTTTTGTCCACTTAAGTGAAAGCTTTAATGCACGCTGACTCGAGCCTGTCTGGCGACTCCGGCCATGCGTAGTAATTTCTTGAATTTTAATCTTACTGGCTTTGTTACACGTCGCAATCTCTATCGCCAAATAAAATCTTTCACAAAGTTTTTCAAATTCGATTTACACCTCTCTAGAGTGGTCTTCTTCAGCCTTCAATCATTTGGGTTTTATATTATTTGCGAAAACATAGCACCACGCTTGTTACCTTAATTGGACTTGATAAATTAAAGACTGGTCAGAGCGTCAATTCTATTGGTGCATAATAATGATTAATTCTTAATGTCAGTTACTGGTGCTTAATGTATTGATTTACAAAAATGTTTGACGAGGTTATTATCAAAAAGAGGTCATTATGTCATTATTATTGGTTCTAAAGCTTCCATTTCAATCTGGTT
The DNA here is from genome assembly GCF_000764305.2 of Hyalella azteca. Classification (NCBI taxonomy): domain Eukaryota; kingdom Metazoa; phylum Arthropoda; class Malacostraca; order Amphipoda; family Hyalellidae; genus Hyalella; species Hyalella azteca. The sequence continues at coordinate 55,487 of NW_025945688.1, read as the reverse complement.
TGCTAAATAAACATTAACGAACTGCGTTGACGTTGCATTAAGACGGGCAGTATTGATATGCAATAATTCTGAATTTTTTCCAGTTAGCCTCATGGAAGTATAAATTATAGTGTTGTATGCATTTTTGCTCTGAACCGTTTAAAAATATTGATGAGGAAAAGAAACTATAAGTATAATTCCTGCAGCCCAACTTAAAAATGGTAATGGTAATGGTACGTTTGTTTTCCTCGTCCTTATTTATCAGCGAGAAGAAACTACGGTGGATGAAATTCAGCTATCCGAAGCTGCGATTTTACAAAACGAAGGTCAAGCGCAATTCAATGATACTGATCTGTGTTTTAAGCATCATACTAGAAAGTATAAAGTAAGTTTATGTACACCGAGGAGTAAAAATGTATTGCAACTAATTAAGATCAGTTTACAAGCATGAGACTTCTCACATACACACACTGTTCTTTTTTATTTATCGTTGTTGATTGAAGGCTTTATATCTAACTGTCTGAATTTTGTCTGTTGAACCGCGTGAAGTGGGATGAACTGGTGAGTTTTTGTAGAATAGGTCTTATTTTGCGCCCAGCGAATGCTGGCTCACCGTAATAGTACATATTACAAATGGTCCTTAGTTATGCTTTATTATTGACATAATACCATTCTGTGCTTACAGTTTTATAATTTAACTCGTCATCCGGGCTACGGCAGTTTTAAGCCCGACCTGCCAGCTCCGTTGTTGTCCCGGGCAATCGCCCCGCGTAAAGCATTTTTGCGTACGAACATGAACAACTTCAAAGTAAAACGTTTCATAACCAACATTACTCGTTGGTGACTGCATGGGATGTCTCCAAATTTACTTCAGCATCCAATCAGTTGTACACTGTTTCAGTTATAAATTTACGCATTAATGAAATTCTGTTAATGGGTATAACCAATACAATTAATTCTAAGTAGTGATCCTCGATACACTGATGCGAGTTCAGGTTTTTGGCACGAAAAAAAGTTCATTCAATTAAAAAGTCCCTATAACGCCTTCATTAAAGTGATAAAAAATTTTAGTAGTTACAAAGTAAGTTCGCATCGTATTCTCACTTAATGTAACTCAGCCGCTAGCGAACAGCTGAAATACGTGTTAGATCATTGATATGCCATCATACCCTTACTGTCCTAGGGACAGTATTGTGTTCAAAATTCAATTATAATATTTTGAAATCGATAGCTATATCGTAGAGAGAAAAGTTTATACACAGTCCGTAAATACGGAATGCTGAGTTCAAAATTTATGCATCAGAAAACGATTACAGCACAGCTGAACTATTTTCTACTGCTCGATCGTACTTCCATAGAACACACGTGTCTTCATAATCTTACTTCTAAGTTGTCAACTTCAAATTTTTTCAACATGGAATTTGAGGATCTCGTCAGTTCCCCCACCAAAAAGTGCTGTTCAAAGAGCCCTATTTCTTCAGATTATCATTGAAGTTCATGTGAGGGTTCATTTCTCTGTCGGCTTGTGGCGCTGAGAGCATCGCAGCTGAGTGATGGCGCTGAGAGCACCGCAGCTGAATGATAGAGCTGATAGCATAGAACTGCTGCAGGGAAAAATATTCTTGTTTTTCAGCGTTGAATAATAAAAGGCCTTGAAAATAAAACCATTTATTCAATTAACATAGAAACTGACATGAATATTCTACCAAAACTGAAAAAAAAATCAGAGAATCCACTTCTCATTGAACGGTGGGCTCCTAGTTTTAACTCCTGGCGATCGTTACTATATAATCATTATCTTTACATTGCGGAAGAAAATAGAACTGAAGTAAATTTTACCGATTTTGAATCGTATGGATTTTTCTGAATATAGGGTTCAGCCAACGTTGCACCGATCGCAAATGAAGAATTAAAAAAAATTGAAACGAACAATTATGTTTAATTTGATAGAATTTAATTACAAATAGACATGTTCCGCAACAACTAGGCTCAAAATTTGTCATTGATCCTTTCATATACCAATGAATTGAAGCAATAATAAAAATTTTTCATTAAGGTATAATGTTCAAATGAAAAGTAATTTTCCATATCAATGTCGGTATTGAATCAATGATAGAAAACATAAAATTCATGAATTAATCCGACGCAAGTACGATAAATAGCAAAAAATAACTTTGATTAGAGTGCAAATTACCTGACACATATTCACCTTAATATTTTTCTAATGGGGTTTAAAACGGAATTGATAATTCCAACACGTAAAATCAAACAACTTTCATAAACAATGGCATCCAAGGTTGCATGTAGCTTGCATTTTACCAGCAGCATCAACCCCGTCAGTTGCATCACCGGAGATTCAGCAGTACATCTCTGGTGCGTATTGCATATATGCTCAGTCGCCGCGCACAGTTTACCTACACCCCTTAGTAGACGACCCGTCTCTCGGCAACGCCTTTGAAACGTCCCGCGCGGAAAGTTCGACGCAATTTAATTTGAACAAACACACCCTCGCGGTCTCGGAGCACTCCCATCCCACACATACACTACAGGGTTTAATAACACATTCTTAATCATATAAACAACAGCGCTCTAACTTTGGATTTTTTCAACAGCGCTCATGGATTATTTTATAATATAATCGGCGAGTGTTCCCTAAAAATTTAAACGCATAACATCGAGTATTAAAGCTGTGAGCTCTATATGAAACGACGTGAGCAAAAGATGCAAGGATGTGTAAGCATAGTAGATACTAAAATTTAAGCCAACAACATTGATTTGCATTTCCCTCAGGCGCTGAGTGAATAATTGGACACATGAAATTTGAGATCCAACAAAAAAAAACGTTAGTTGAATTTTTAGCCAGCGCCTTGAAGGACTATACTCGGAGTCCTCTCTCATTTATTGGTGATTTCGGTCGGCCAGTTTCGCCGAGTCATCAACAGAGATACCAGCAAAGGTTGTTATCCTTGTTCATGAGTCGTAATCTACGCAGTTGCAGACGCTGATGTAGGCAGGACACACGGAACCCATTTGTTAGGTCTATGGATCATTTCTATTCAGTAGACCCTGCTCGTCAGGCAATATGGTGAACATGCCACTCTAGATGACAATCAGTATGATGTATGTCAGACTTTGAATTTGGGAGTGGATGAATTTTTCAACTAATCTGACCATTACATCCAATGTTTTCGAACCTTCTAAAAAATATTTTCGGATTTTAAGCTCAAATTACGGCATCGTTTGGTCGGGCACTTAACTCAGGATAAAATCTCTCATGTAAAAATTACATAAAATAAGGCCCTTAAGCATAGTGGACGCTTTCTTTGGCTCACTTTCTTTTGCTTTGCATAAAAAACTAAAATTTTTATACATATACACAATGGAATGCACATTGGCTTAGGAGAAAAACACTGCAACGATTTTCTTGATAACCTTCTTTTTTCGCGCGCCTTCATAACTTTCAAGAATTTGTCTCGATAAACATCCCACTCTGATCAAGAACAAATGCGTACCTGCCTCAGCATTCAGCAGGCTTCTCTAATTGCAAGACCACAAGAACGCACAAAAAATATTTTCAGGAAACAAAATACAGAAACTAATTCCTCTGTTCCACGAGACAAAAACTTCAGATAAATTCCTATCAGATGAAGAAGGTCTTCACTTCCGAAAGATTGAGTCGCTCGCTGACATTCATCGATGCAGTGAGTGAGGGATGACAAAATTGGGAAGGAAGCCAGATCAAAAAAGTTTTTGCAAACTTTGAGACGCTGTTGATTCAAATGTCGATTTATATTGTTTTAGAGAACAAAGGGATTGAGGAACAGTCGCCAGGATCTAGAATTTCTAAAATTTGATTAACTGAATTAAGTTTAGAGAATTTGTTGGATATCAAAGAGGGCTTCGAAAATTTTTTAAGTATTTCTGATGTGTTTGTTGATATTGAGAATTGTCTTCGGTCAAAAAATATGTTTGCTTTCCAATTAAAGGATGACATTTTATTCGCAGTATTTTAAAGTCCTAATTGCAATTTATTTTTTTTATATACGCAGTTGCTATCTTGATACGGTATCTTTTTCAACAGGTATTGACATAATAGAAACTCAAGTGCAGTTGCGACCGTTACAGATTCTGTCCATTTGTGTCTGTCCAGTACCAGCTAACTTCGAACTAAAATAATGCGAGATGATTTGTTTTAATCGCAGGTCTAGAATCCAAATGGAGAATAATCAGATTTGCCATTAAGTGAAGCGAGAGCGTCGATGCGGCTTCTAAATGGGCGTGCGGCTTCTAAATCGTATGCAATACTTATGATCAACATAGGTTTATTTACAGTACCTCTGCACAATGAGAGCTGGGCACTAATTACTGTGAGGAAAAAATTATATTATACTTTGTCCCCATCTAGAATTTTTGACAGAGATTTTGAAATCTCATTTGCTGAAGATCATTATCTCTGAAAAACATTACAACAAATTTTTTAGGTTTCAAAAAATATTATTCACGTGGATTTCACTTTCTTTTTCAATAGAGTTTGATTAATTCATGAGAATTATGATCAGTATTGATTAGGTTTTACCGACATTTGACAAATTACTCCGGTAACTCGAAAGAGATCGGGAATTCATCAATATTTTTTTAGCATTCATCCCATATATAAAGTTGATCCTACCTTAATTTTTAACATAACTTAGTTTATATATTTGAATTTTGTAAAAATATTTTATCAATTAAGATAATTATTGTTCCTTTTGCCTTTTATTAATTAAGCATTTGCGAACTTCATCAGAACTTCATATTAATAAAAATCTACACTGCTAAGAATCTTCCCAATTAGTTTCTGCTTTGTTTTCAGCTGCAATATAAAAAATATCGACGACCACAATGTGCAGCAATTCAGGTGAAAATATTAGAGCCGCATTTAGAACAGACTTAATTACTTAATTGTGACAAATTCGCTGACAAATGAGTTCCTCGATTTTGTTTCATTTTGGGTGTAATAATCTTCTGATTTTAGAAGTTTATTGAAGATTTGATTATTATATCTATAGATTAAAAGCTCTTCATCATTTATCGCAGAACTATATTAATATTTCTTTCTGCATGTAACTGTTACTTGCTATCAACTCCGTTATCCGGATGCAATTCTATCAACACCATCATCAGGTTGCGATGATGTCCTTACCATCATCCAGTTACGAATCTATCAACAACATCATCCGGCTGCGATATTATCCTCCCTATCATCCGGCGGTGAGATATACCATCACATGAACTTCAATGATAATCCATAAAAGTAAGGCGCTTTGAACAGCACTTTTTGGCGGTGGAAAACTGACAGGATCCTCACATTCCATGTAAGAAAAAGTTTGAAGTAGACAATAGACAAAATAAGAAGTGGAAGTGCTATACGAACGAAAAAGTTAGAGAAAAAATGAGCGCGTTCCCGGTGTCCACTGAGAGTTGAAAAGTTGTCAGATTCATCGGGTCTATAAAAATGCATTCAAAACTAAAAAAACATTTCCGAGCCAAACTCCATTTGAACGTTGCAATTCAGCGAGTCGGGATTAAAGGTTCCGAAAGCGAAAGCATCGCGAGCGAGAATTTCGTCCAAATAACATGTGAAATCCGTTGCAAAAATTGATGCTGGTCATTTTGTTAACCAAACGGAAATTTTTTATTCAATTGTTTAAAGATTCGCGGCAAAATAACGCATAAAGTTTCTTTTAGAAATATTAAATTAAATTAATGAAAATGACGTCAATACGCGGTTCAAGTTACCCTTAAATCATGAAGTTATTTTATAACATAACGGTTGCGCGACCAAGCGTTGTACTTTTCTCCGTATTCACGGTCTCAATTATTCGTAGGAAAAGTAGCAGAAATGTTGTACATTTATTAGTTTGTCTATGTTTTTCGGCGCAAAATTTACTATCTTTAATGCAATGTTTAACAAATTTGAAGCTGAAATACCTATGTGTAATTCATTCGAAAACTTGTTATCTCAGGCATGCAGATACTTGCGGATTGTTCTTGCTTCGAGCAAGGTTTAATCACAAACCCTTGTTCGGCAAACTGAGGAACTCCTAACGAACTGTAAACACTTACAGGACACTTTCTCATCCTATTAAAGACTTCACCTCATCATTCCTCTCCGTCTCGCCTCCTTTCAGTTTGACTCACGAGCTAACAGACTTCAGGCGTAATGTGACGTTAGCGTCTTGGTGTTATCTAAGCAGACATCCGACTAATGAGTCTATCCTCAACAGGGTTCCGTGTTTAATGTTACTCTGGCAGGCATAACAATTGGTGAAGAACGTCACATGAGTGATATAATGCATGATTCGTATTCGTTTAAATTGTTGTACAAAATTGCGAGTACCATACTTTGTAAACATGGTGCCATGGGTCTGTTAAATTTTCTCAATTTAGCGTGCAAATCTGTTTATAACCATTAAAGAGATGAAAAATAACTTTCAGCTGTGAACGTGATGCGTGATGTTAGAGTGAGCTGTGATATTAGAGTGTTTAATCTCGTTTAACATTAATTTTAAATTCAAAAGACAAAGTTTTGTCCACTGCAGTTTCTCCTCGCTGTTGAATACGACGTGGGAAAAACAAACATAGGACAACACGATTTTCATTTCAGACTTGAAGAAATTCGTTTTCGTTTTTCTTATCAGTAATATTTATGTAACTGTTCATTGTGGAAATGAATTCAGCTCGATAACTGTTACTCCCATGGGACCAAGTGAAAGAAAAATTTCGATATTGCTGTAATTCATTATTGACCATCATTATTCGACTCCAACGCTGTTCATAGACATTCATTTAATAACCCAGACTGAAATGGGAGCCTGACAACCAATAATTACGACATAGACGCCTTTTTAGCGCATTTTCTCATTTATGAAAAAAAATTCACTTTTGTGCTCCCCATGTCCGTCCGTCCGTCCGTCCGTCTGTCCGTCTGTCTGTCCGTCCGTGACTTCACGTTTTCGTCGACTAGACAATGCACTCTCTGTCACTCACTGCAGTGAGTACTGGAGTTATATTTCTAGATAATAACCTCGCCCAGAAAAATGATTAAAGAATCAATATTTTGTTTCATCCCGAAATGTCTTCTCAATATAAACTGACGTATTTCCTAAAACCACGAACAGAACACAAGCGCATAAACTTTCCTGCGAACCTCGATTGCGTTCGTTGCCCCGACGCTAGTGAGTCATCGACGCGAAGCTCGCAGTCGAAATGATGACCCTCGGCAAGATAAAGGATCTGTGAACGAGCGACGTCAAGTTCTTCTCAAGAGCCTTGATGGCCGCGCCTCTCTTGGGGGATGTGTGATGAGCACAAGTCTCTCGCTGGATCAGGTCTAGATTCTGTCGCGTCTTCGTGACTTTGGCGTTGATTTGTCTGAAAATCTGAGCAATGGTCTCTGTTCTGGAGCAACCTGAGACGCAGCGACAAAGGTTTTCCCTAATTGTTTTAGACGTCAACAAATGGCATTTGAGACAAATGGTATTGATATAGGCTTTTAAGTCGTGGCTATCTTATTATTCTCTGGCCGTATCCATCCTATATAGTGTCCTGTTTGGTTCGCTGCATCTCTTTGAATGTGAACAAAAGTTAAGCCTCGTGATCTCCAACCAAGCTGCCATCTGTCGAGCTGCATTTTAGAATCTATCATTAAGGTTGTATTTTTTCTACATATTTATATTTATTTGTTTGCAAGCACCCTCAGAATTGACGGTGGCTTAAATTTCAATGCATCAGAACGATTTATGCATTGGACAATAGGCAGTGTGCACACAATGCTTGGTAATACAATTAATGCACACAGTGTGTTGTACAGTCTACTGCATTGAGTGTTCTATTAATAATGAAATGCAGAAGAGACTTATAAGTGCCTGTGAGGACCACATTCTACGTGTAAAATTGCGTATTATTATAATATTGTGAAGATTAGTAATATCTGTATGTTATAAGCTGAAAGTTGAAAGATACTTCATACCTCGCACTGTACGTCGGGTCCAGTATACAAACGCAGTTGAAGGGCTGGAATTTTTTTGACGGAGTAATTTCAACAATTGCAATCAACTGCAATTTAGAAACAAGGTTAAAAGTAATTTGCGTTCAAATTTATTGCTAATGAGTCGGAGTCGCCAGGCCGACTCGAGTCAGCGTACATTTTAGCCTTCGTGTAGACGAAGAAAATCCACTGAAAGAACCGCGTATACGCCGGTGATCACCGCCATGTACTCAAGAAATACTGCACTGAATGCCGCTGATTGCTAGGAAGTAAAGAACGCGGCCCGTTGTACGCCTTAACTTAAACGTGTAGTTTATTCGGCGCCAGCTTAATCCTTACCATCATATTTGCTACGGTAAAGAGAATACTATATGTCTAAATATTTTAATTTATATTCGAAATGTCCTGGAAACTTACTTTTGGAGATCTTCTTTGTGTTTTAAACTGATATATTTCAGAATTACAATTAAAAGGGACATATATTTAACTGAATATACTTTGCTCTTATTATTATATCACGAAACATGCCTCGGATTTACAAATGGAATTGAAAAATGTTATGGAATGGAATGATTTACCAAAATTATTGCATTTCTAGCTTATATTACGACGCATTTACCATATTCGCTGTTAATATATGCACCAAAATTGCTCTGACTGTAAATGTGGATGCTCGTTACTGATTCGAATCTATTATGAAAGAGGCACTTGATATTACCGCAAAAACTCGATCTTGAGTGAAATAAGGCAAGCGTATATCACGAAAATACAAAATTGCTATGTGTGACATATAAGGCCGTCGAGCAAATTTCAAAGTGAACTGATGATTTCACGATGTTGCTTTTAACCAAAAGTTCCTCATGTGAAGCTCCCACTAAGCGGATTCGCAAGTGGCTTGTGTTATCGCCTTAAGTCCTGAACATTTCAAGCGCCGCTGCATACTATAGTATAGAGAATCGATTAGACGCACTCGGTAGTTGGTTCATAAAAATACACTAAGTTCTTGCATCGTGAAAAATGTAATATTCTATGTCTATATAAAGTCGTTTTTGTCTCCAAATTAAAAATGAAATTATGCATGATCGCTATAAGCACGAATGGAATCATTGTGAATTTTACTCGCAATTTTACAGCACAACAGAGCGCTTAGCATGAGCTTCCGCTCCGTGTGTGAGGAACTGCGACTTGCGACGGTTTTTGAAGAGAAGTCATCCGAAAGCAATTTTATTGGAGATAGGATTTTATTTGCTAAGTGGAGCGGAGCGCTAGCCTTAATGGGGCTTAAAAAATTCATACGAATTCAAGACAGGGTTTTCTATAGAAAATTGCTGCAAAAGTAAATCGACTTCATCGAACTTGAATGAGAGTCAACATCGTTCGTAGATTAAATTCGTTATGTTTTATATTTACTGGAAATTGATATACGATATGCGACCGTTCAAATGAGAATGAATGAAATCGGCAGCCATCGCTGAAAATCTTGAAAATCTTCTGTCGGTCACTTATATTCTTCCGGCCATATTTGGGCATCATTAAAATGATGTTTTTAAACGTTCGTGATCTTTTGTTTAAGGACTAAAGCTGCTTTTTACCTGAGTGAGCGTCGGGAACGCATTTCGTTTTTCATATTTTAAACCTGATGAGATTTATTTGTCAAATCTATAATAACTTTTAGGAAGTTCGCTTGAGGCCTTCCACTTTAAATACAATAGGGCCGGCTAATCGTGCTCATGTCATCAGCAATTTTTGTGTTATTTAATCATATTGAAGGGAACTGCAATTACACTTTTAATATGGGTTGAAATCATTAAGCATTGTGTAGCGGAGGGGGGGGGGAAGAGGGGTGAGCAGGGAAGGGATTTGGAACATGAAGCTCGGCTTCATTAAAAACGTATAATAATTAGTCACCGAGTAAAAGCTAAGCAATTAATTAAATTTTAAATCGTGAATTAAATTAAGGTTTACATATCAAAAAGCTCACCTGAGTAGTTCTCTAATCAACATTACTTATTTATGCAAAATTTTTATCATTCCAGTAAATACGGCGTAATATGTGGTCCGTGAATGAAACACCTGCTAGTGGTCCGTGAATGAAATACCTGCTAGTGGTCCGTGAATGAAATACCTGCTAGTGGTCCGTGAATGAAACACCTGCTAGTGGATAATGAATAAAATAGTAGCTGTTAGTCCGTGAATAAAAGACCAGTGTTTACGATCGCTAATTTAAAATGATATACAGTGAATATTTCAGCCATTTGTTTTCATTCCCATTCCAAAAAAATATAGCTCACAAAATTTATAGTTCAGAACTGTCATTAGTTGCCTCAAAAAACATTGTAATGATTATTGTTTCTAACATATCATTTACAGTCTCACCCCTGAAAGCTAACCTTACAACAATGCTAATAGGGAATATGAATTTGAACGGACTGCATGTGCATAATCAACGTATTATTTGCCAAAAAAATTTACGGTAAATTTCTCTGGTTGAATTGATTGATCAATGATTGACGTTTTAAATCAGACGCAAAACATGAAGAGCAGGCGCTCTGCCGTGTTTTGAAGATCTGTGCAGGATGCTATGATGACGAGTTGAAATATATTTAAAAAATGCTTTAAGGGCGTCACATCTTAAGAAATCAGCTAGTTTTATAGTTGCACTATAGCTCCGATCAGCTGTGCTTGCTTATCTTTTTTGCACTCAGTTAACTGAAGTAGCTAAGCTCACATCCATGTAATTTCCAAATTTTTATACAATGCTAGACACGAAATCCTATTGTGACGATGGTAAACAAACGAAATTATATGCAAACGTGAAATGTTGACTAATTCCTATATACACCTACTTTCTTTAGTTGAAATGTTAATCACCAATGTGACATTTAAAGGTAACCTGGATTAATATCCATATAGAGGAGTCAATGGATTAGTAATTCATCCTGAAATATATTCAAAAGAATTTTTTGTCTCTTAAATTTTCTATTCTTATTTCAATTTTTCCCTTTAATTTGAATTTTGATAAATTTTACCAAATAATATATAATAATAATAGGAGTAATATTAGTAATATTATCGCTGTGAAAGAAAATTTACAAATTGCATTCTACAAAAACGTTTCAACTGATTTTTCAACAGTACAATTACTTAAAATCTTAAATAATTGAATTACTTATTCATACATTGACACTTCAAAGAAGATACTGAATTGTAATAATATACAATTATTCGTGTATGAGACCTCTTACCTGTAGATAGGAGAAGCCAACACACAGCACGGCGCCGAAGGGCCAGTAGTGTAGCACGAACACCGACACCGTCGTGGCCGGGACACACAACACGACCATCAGCAAGTCCCCCACCGCCAGGTTAACTATGAACAAATGCATCACGGAAGACAGGGCTCGCCCTCCTGTTATGACCGCCCATAAAACCAGCCAGTTCCCCGCCAAACCGAAGAAGAAGATCAAGCTGAAGAGGAAGCACAACAGAAAAAGGTTGTCGTACTTTGATTTGATGCACGTCTGGTCCGAGTAGAGGATGTCGAGCTGGGCATCAGTCAGTACACAGCTGTCACATTTCAGGTGAGTCACTTCGGCAGCGGAGAGGCTGTAGCTGGAGTTCAAGAGAAGATGCTTCAGTATGTACGGTAGTTGGTTGTCGCACATTCTTAATATGTCTTCAGCAGTTTGAAGCGACACCGAGTTTATAATGCTCATATTAACGTCTGATTGAGTTCTGTTAAAAACAGTAATGTTCTCCACCTCCATAACGTACAATTCTCTCACTGCCGTCCTGTCTTAATTAACACAAAACGATGTAAAAATGTCTGTAGTGAGATAACAATAAATCTTATCCCAGTTGTGCTATGTTTGCAACAATATCTGTAAAGAATTTTTTCACCGAATAAATACACGTGTTGAGTGCATGCTATAATTTTTCAATCAAATGTAATCAAACGATTGTTGATAGTAAATCTCTTACTTCGACCTTTTTCTTTCGAGTACGTCTGAAAAAAGATGCAGATTTGAATAACGCATGTGTAACAACCGGAGCGATTATATTTGCATTTCAACAATTTCAATCAATTGGTTATTAGTCCGTCCAATAGTTTTGTCTTTTTTTAACGAAACAATTTCATTTCAATCTTAAATGTAGATGGTTGTTAGAGGTCATTTCATTTCCACACGATCATAATGTCATTATAAACAATAATGAATTAATTTGCACACTGCTCGATAAACTCGATCAATATCATAAATTTACTAGCTGCAGAAGTTCTGGAGGTTTTAGCTGCAGAAGTTCTAAAGGTTTTAGCTGCAGAAGTTCTAATGGTTTTAGAAAAGTTTGATTTGGTTTCCTCAGTTCTGTTGACGATATTTGATACTTCCTCAATATACGATAAACTCTACTAAATTAATTTCTCTATTAAATTCATTTTTTTTAATCTATCGGGGAGTCGGGCATAGTTTAAGACATTGAGTGCCGCACGACTCACCAGCGCTGCAAGTTGGCCTGAAAACTGCCAAGTCCGCGGACAAAGACCTATTATTAAAAATATACTCGTAAATTTGTAGGTTGCGGGGCAATAAATAAATTTTAATTTTTTCCCTAATTTTTAAAATTTAAGGATGTAATCCTGCCATCAGAAATTTTTGTGGACAGACGCAATTGGAAAAAAACTAAATCGCGGAATTTGTCCGGAAAAAACTACCCTGCAACCCACTGATGGGTCGAGCCGCACTCAACGTGTAAAGGCTAACAATTTCAAATTATTTCAAATGCAAATTTCGAGCTTTAAATTTAATAACTTCATCTAAATCAAATCAATAGATTCACTTTTTTAGCGTTTTTTGCTCTTGAAGTGAGTCACTTTACTACGCTACCTGCGACGATCACTAATCAAACGCAAGCCTCAAGTCTCCATCTCGGTTTCCAAAGCACCAAAAGCTTCAACTGTTCTTCAGATTTTTCCTGTCTATCTTCCTACCCCTGATGCTGATTTCCACTATTTTCCTAAAATTTTTCTTCCCCCATAAAGTGATCATCACACTGGGCATTTAAACCTTAGGTTCGTAGTGTTTTCCCTGCACAAGTGATATTTTGATAATATCTCATAACCATAATTATTTTAAACTGGCATATTTCAAGATTTATAACTTAANTTATTCAATATAATTCACGTGCAAAATTCATGAGCATCAGTCACGTGCATAATTCATGAACATCAGTCACGTGCATAATACATGAGCCATATTCATTTACGATATGAATTATTAAGCATTGACTTGCCTGCTTCAGGCATGATGGGCTCTGGAGACTCTCTATTAATGATGCACCGCGGGAGTTGACGGTACATCATGCAGCTCCCGCCTGCCGTCCTGCGTCGAATTAACGCTTCTCATCGAATATGATGAGTAATATACAGACACTGACATACCTGATACTATAGTGCCTTATAGTAATAATATGACGAGGGTTAATATGTAGTTAGGATACAATAAATATTGAAATATTTGAACAACTTTAATAAACGCGACAGAATGGCAGACGCATTTTCGGCTTTAACTAAATATCATTTCAATTGCTTTTTATGGCAAAATGTTTGTCATAAAATTAACTTTGACATTTTTTGTCATTTATTGACGATTAAGGGTAAATAATTATCATTCCTAACGGGCAAACATCAAATTATTCAACATGTTTTCATCAACACATAAAAAACAATTATTGCGTTGCAATCGTCGCATATACCTTTATAACTTCATTGTTTTTACCTGTGATTGTCTCAACTACCTAGCAAGCTCATAAAAATTAATCTCATTTACTAAATTATTATGTCGAAAATGAGGCATCGTTGTTTTCTCTTCATTAAAACTCGCTCAATAATTTAAAATTTGTTTATATTAAGGTCTCCGTGGGCGAGCGGCTTCCTTGTTGTTCTAATTTACAAGCGAGCCCAGCGAGTGGTTTGTCCTCGTGAATATTTTAACCTCAAGCCCTCCGACGCTTCTATAGTGATTACTTTGCTGCTCGTTAAATAATTTAGAATAATTACTGAAACTTTATAATAATTTAATTATGCAATTATTCCTTAATTACCTTCGTTGTAGAAGAAAGTTCGCTACCTCTGTTATCGTTGCACGGTAAGGGAAAATGAACCTCCAGTCATGCACAATTTACAGGTATTATTTAAATTTTCCACTTATAATGAAGTGAATTTTAAGCGCGCCAACAAAATTACAAATGGAGATTATTAAACGGCAATGAAAACTAATTAAGGAATATGTTCCTTCAATTGCACGCACAAAACTATCTTCAGGTTTTGGATCCTGTCAGGTCAGGATCCTGTTTGCGATGATTAAAGGAATTATACAACAATATGAGCCAATCAGATAGAAATAAAATATATTTTATGTACCTTATGTACTCTATGTAAATTTGAATATCTTTATATAAATTTGAAATAGTGGACGCTAGGAATATGTTGGGATCTCCTATCTCTAACTCACTGGCAGCGATTGCAGTATTTCTCCGAGCTCGTATTGCAGTTCATCTGTACGCTAGATTGGCAGGATATCTCAATTCTCTATTAGAACACTATAGCTCGAGCAAATAGACACGTGTCAAAATTATACAAGTACACCACAGCACCCTTCACTCTCAATTGCTATTTCATGTATTCGTTTATGTATTTTCAAGGGATGTATTTTCAAGGGCATTTTCTGGGCTCTACGATAATGTTGTAATCAGATAGGCAAATTAAATAGATGGCTTCGGGCGTAGCCCCAATCACAGCTGTTTAACAATAGCTCAAGCCTTGCTGGTTTAACTCGTTTCAAATAAAATGAACGTCTTCGCTATAGCGAAAACATAACTTCAACAGTTTCCTAAGAGCTGCAGCAAGAGGCACTTGAAGTTCTTTGAAGAGTTAGCTGCTCCTTTTTAAGCTTAATTATTTTGTTTGGCGGGCTGATGTTTTCTTTACTGTGTGGACCACCGACTTCTGCCAGCGACATTTCGGCGTGGGAGTTTTTGCCACACACAAACTATGCGCCGTCTATCAACTTGTGCATAATTGTTCCAAAGTCAAATCAAGTGAAGCTGAAACGATTGTATTTACGTGTGAAAACCTCACATCTTACCTATGTAAACTTAAATTTATTGAGAAAGAAGTACATTAGTGTCAACTGGAAAGTTGGTTTCAGGTTAATATTACCTAAAATCATAAAATCAACAGTTTTATATAGGAACAGACATGTATATGAGACAAGTGCCATGCATAGTTCAATAAGTAAAGAAGCACGCGTGGGCGCTGTCAAATAAAAGTTTGCGCCTAGCAGTTTAGATGATGCTCCGTGATGATCTCGTCACCACAGAGCTCTTTGTTGAGGTTGTCGCGTCACCACAAAACAATTTTCATCAACCACAAGGAGCGTTTATTGCTCGCTACACCGTTTGATTGCTTAGAGAAGAAAGCGTCTGCTAACGAGATATTGTTTGGACACTTGCTGCCACTTGGCCCCGTAAACGACACTTGGAAAAGATGATTCCTCGCAGAAAAAATGACGGACCACGGGAGCCACTTTTTACTCGGATTTTTGATCAACTTCAACTTACTCACTAATAAACCTCTTTGTTATTAGAAGAATCGCAGAAAAAATGACGGACCACGAGAGCCACTTTTTACTTGGATTTTTGATAAACTTCAACTTATTCACTAATAAATCTTTTTGTTATTAGAAGAATTATTTATCGAATTCTATTATTTTCAGTCCGCTACTTCACCGGCCCTTCCCTCGCGCGTCAAGGAGATCAATGAATGTTATTCGCAACTAGATTCGCTGGTGCTGCACCTGTGCGACCACAGACAAAGTTTCTTCGCTAAGTGGCTTGTTTTTGTTACCCAAGAGAATTCTTTCAGCCGCCATCACACCGAGAGTTAATACTTTTAGCGCTCATGTATTCTCATAGTTGCGTTTACATCGAACGTCAAAATTTTGCTTGCACATGCATTCTTTCAGCCGCCATCACACCGAGAGCGAATATTTTGGACGCTCTTGTATTCTTATCGTTGCGTTTACACCGAGCGCCAATCTCTTGCATGCACATGTATTATTTCAGCCGCGTTCATACCGTACAAAATATCTCGCGTGGGCTTGCGTAATTCGCGAGGGAGGAAGACATCAGACCGCACCGAGCGATGTATATAAACCGCGGGGTGGTCGTGGACAGCTCGCAGACATCTTTTATGCGCGCAGTGCGACATGTTTATTATTGTAATGCACATGACACAACTGCTAGTCTGGAAAATTCAGTATGTTTGCCAGATTTTTACAGCGGTTTGTAATATGCAGACGCAATTTAATGCGCACGGAATATTAGAAGTGACAAGGCAATCATCAAAGCTGATGACGCTTAAAGTTAAATAAGATGCATCCGTTAAAAGGAAAATAAATACAAGACGGATCGGGTATTCTAAATCTGTCGATGGAACGTCTGCAATGTTTCAAACCTAAATATAAATACTTCATAGAGAATACTTCTGGCAAATATTTTGACAAAGTTACAATTAGTAATTTAAGCTTCATAATTTTTTAAATTAAAACTTGCTATAGCTCGCATTATCCAAACGCCACACATATCAGCGAACCACCAAAGCCATGCCTCGCTCTCCGTGATTACTCGCGCCAACTCGTCTAAAAAAAACAAGAATTCGGAACTCCAGCGCGAGATCAGATCCAGAGCCGCAGCTGCAATTTGCGCTCTTAGCTCGATGATCTCAAGCCCGTCTGATGACATACGGGAAATTGTTGCCTTTGGCAGGTCGGAGCTTGTTTTTTGAGTAAAAGATGATTTTGTTTATCTGCACAGAGTGCGTAACTTCTTGGAGAAAATAATAGGACAAAAATACTGGTTTTGAAATTATAATATTCAAAACTGAAGACGTCTGTTAGACATTGGTAATTTTTTTTAGCCTATTGCTGTCTTTACAATATTAAGGTTGAAATTGAACAGCTGTGGTTTTCCATAGACACTATAGTGGCCATATATGATGCCCCCATAATTATATCTGTTATTAACCTTACGGGCCTTAAGACTTAACTGACTTCTACTTTAACTTCCTTTTTTAATTCGTCTGAACCTTGCCAGGAAATACATTATTGCAAATTGAATGTAAAGATCAAATACGGATCCTTCTTGCGATTTGAAATTAAATTATTTCAATCTCATGCAAAATTTTTCCAAAGACCAGATCCGAAAGATATTCCATGGCAGCCTTAGACTCATAACGAGTTCCACGTTTCAAATATGATAGCTTTTTTCCGATCTATAAAAGGCGACGGATTTTATAAAACGGGAGTAAATTCACGTGTCATTCAAACCTAATGCCATAGGTCCATCATAATCTAAAGCTAGCGCGTCGACGTTGCCGTGATATTTGCATGCGAGACTCGGACGAAATTCAAACGTAGATATTTGTGCTGAGACGACGTCGGTATGTGCAGGTGTTTGTGCAGAGATGACGTCGGTATGTGCAGGTGTTTGTGCAGAGACGACGTCGGTATGTGCAGGTGTTTGTGCAGAGACGACGTCGGTATGTGCAGGTGTTTGTGCGGAGACGATTTCAATATGTGCAGGTGTTTGTGCAGAGACGACGTCGGTTTGTGCAGATATTTGTGCAGAGACGACGTCGGTATGTGCAGGTGTTTGTGCAGAGACGACGTCGGTATGTGCAGGTGTTTGTGCGGAGATGACATAAATTTATGCAGGTGTTTGTGTAATGATGACTTCAATTTGTGCCGGTGTTCGTGCAGAGACGGCGTAAAATTGCGCATGTGTTCTTACAGAGTCTGTTTGTTAAGGTGTTTGTACAGAGACGACTTCAATTTGTGCTGCTGTTTGTTTAAAGACTACTTCAATTTGTGCTGCTGTTTGTTTGAAGACTACTTCAATTTGTGCTGCTGTTTGTGCCGAGACTGCTTCAATTTGTGCTGCAGTTTGTGCCGAGACGACTTCAATTTGTGCTGCTGTTTGTGTCTAAACTACTTCAATTTGTGCTGCTGTTTGTGCCGAGACGACTTCACAATTACCAGACGACATATCAGCATCGCAGGCCGTTACTTCACCGACCTCGCCAAGCGACGACCGGCACATGTCCGAGAGAAATTGGTTCACGGATCAGCGGAGGTCGAGCGGATTGGCTGGAAATTTTGAGTGATTGGTTTGGTAAATTTATTTTGGTGTTGCGACGTTTATATTTTCAGCCTATTGCGGAGGCGTAGAGTCTAAAAATATTTTTAAAGTTCGATCAACCTATATGGATTCCGGTGATGATATCGTGAAAAACGTGATGGACATGTGACAGGCCGATGTGCGTAAGGCAGGCCGGTGTGTGGGTGGCAGGCCGGTGTGCGTAAGGCAGGCCGGTGTGTGGGTGGCAGGCCGGTGTGCGTAAGGC
>NW_025945688.1:0-36929 GCF_000764305.2 Hyalella azteca | reverse complement strand
GCGTAAGGCAGGCCGGTGTGCGTAAGGCAGGCCGGTGTGCGTAAGGCAGGCCGGTGTGCGTAAGGCAGGCTGGTGTGCGTAAGGCAGGCTGGTGTGCGTAAGGCAGGCCGGTGTGCGTAAGGCAGGCTGGTGTGCGTAAGGCAGGCAGGTGTGCGTAAGGCAGGCCGGTGTGCGTGAGGCAGACCGGTGTGCGTAAGGCAGGCGTAAGTATGTGCGTAAGTTAGGCAGGTCGGGATTTGGGCTGCGAAGGCCAATTTTACTGCCGTCGAAACGAGCTCGTTGACGCCGCGCTGCCGAAGATTCATTGGAAGATTTCCTTGATCGTCAAATGCCCTCTGGAAAAATTTCACGATAAATTTTTTATGCGAACATAATAAGGTCGAGAGCCTGGCTTTTGATGAGAGGCTCAATATCCAAACTATCCTGATATCCGGAGAGCAAAATTGAACAGGAGACCGTAAAGTAAACTCGACTGATTTTATTGTTTCCTGAGCCATCGCTTGGCTGAAGCTACGCTACCATGACCAGCCACCACACTACCATGACCAGCCACCACACTACCATGACCAGCCACCACGCTACCATGACCAGCCATCACACTACCATGACCAGCCACCACGCTACCATGACCAGCCACCACACTACCATGACCAGCCACCACACTACCACCGGAACCATGAACGTTTTTTTTTTTTTGTTTCAAAGTTGAGATATATTATTATACAAATTTGACATATAATATTGTACAAAGCTGACATATTATTGTACAAGAACCAATAACAATTGCTCTGTTAGAACTGCTGCTTTGCGGCGACGATATCAAAGACCGAGCGACAATAGTGAAGGTCAATCAGAAATCATAATTAAACTAATATTGCATTATTTTTGTTGTGCGTCAAATACAAATATGAATTTAAAACAAGTTAACGTTTTAAATATAACACCGTAATACTCACTAAAAATTAATCGGTGACTGAAATTAGAAACACAATTAATAATTAAAAAATTGAATGGACTCCCAAAAACAACCAACGCACGCAAAGAGATCATAAGCATCAACATCGCTGCTCTGTGTAAAATAAGATAATACAATGAAATAACCTTGTATACTCGGTATGGTGAATATGTTGCATGAGAATACCGTGAGCATGCCATGCATTATTACATCGTTACTTATAAACATCAACATTACAAATATCTTTTTTATTTGGAATATGAATTGCAACGCTTCTCCTTACAACAAAATTCGGGTTTGTAAATGAATTTTAACAGCAGATACTGAATCAGCAATGTGCAGAGGCCGGTGTCTCTATTAAGTCGGGTGAAAAAGGTTTTCATTGTATCAAATATTTCAATATTTTTCTCGACTGGAGTCCACTGAACGCCTACAAGTGTTAGTAAGATTAATTTTTAAGGCACTGCTGGCTGGCTTTTGATAGAGGATGATTTATTTGAGCTGCAAGAAAGTTTTTACCCGATAGAAAATCTTACTCTAACTTCTACAACTTTTAGCTTGTTCCTACTTTATAACTTTATTTGATAAATTTAATTTTGTAGATCCAACAGTAAAGCCAAGGAAAATGTTAAAGAAAATGAAATCCATGTCGGATCAAAGTAAGCGTTTGATATTAGGAGATTGATTAAAAATATCAATGAAGACGTATCTCGAAGAAATATCATTTCCAATAAAGTTTGAGATTGGTGTCAATAATTAACTAGCGTTATTTTCATGTCTTATTTATTTATTCTCCGTTTTAAAACCCAACAGTGCCTTTTACTCTACTAATTGATTGTATTTGTGTTTCTAGATCTGAACTTCTTCTGAACTGAATTTTGTGAACTGACGATGGAGCTGGACTCCGAAACGTTTTCTCTTATAAAGATATGGTG
This sequence comes from Hyalella azteca, assembly GCF_000764305.2. Lineage (NCBI taxonomy): Eukaryota > Metazoa > Arthropoda > Malacostraca > Amphipoda > Hyalellidae > Hyalella > Hyalella azteca. Next base: position 35,039 of record NW_025945688.1, on the reverse strand, counting down.
AATTTTTGTTGTATTGTTTTTGCTTTTAAATTCCTAGTGAACAGCAACATTGATAACAAATAAATGTTCGTCTTATTTTCAATCTGCAAGTTACGTTTAAAAGATAATTATCATATTTTTATTTCGTTACGCACCAAAGGCACATATATATGGCACATATATTATTCATATATTCATATACATTACGTATGTAGAAAATATTGTAGGTATATTAACTTCCCGTATATCATGCAGCATAATCTACGGAGATTGAAGCCAGCGTTTAACTTACATGTTATTTTCAACTAAATTCCACGGTGGCTATTAGCCGCATTCAATTTACTTTTGAGACCAAAGAGTTCAGGTCTATGCTCTTCAATGAAGACGTTGCAATACGTCTAACTGAAATCGTACTCATATTGCATTTTCTTTCCTATCTTTGAATTTCATATGATGCTATCGTCATTTATTGACGTACGTACTTCATGAGCCATTCAAGTTACTTTTAAAATCTCTTCTGAATTAAAACTAAACTTTTTTGAAATTTTCAAATGAGATTTAATGCCCTCGTCAGTAGAAAGAATTGGCAAGGTAATTTTTCGACAACTGCGATTCAATAAATGATGAAAGTTGCGATGAACAAATGAAGCAGTAACTGCACTGCTCCACATTGTTGCTTCTTTTGAATTAATCCGTCACTTACGAGTTGTTAACTGCATGTCATTGCTTTCACTAGAAGAATTCCTAGGAAATTTTAGCAGAAATACAAACCTACCAATTAGAAAACAGCCATCACACGTGTCTTCGTTGCGCTGTTAATTTATAACATTGCCATCCGTCTCTTATGTCGTTATTGCGATGTTAATGCTTCTATTGTACCACTATTCTCATTAATTAATGCCTCAGCCCTGCTCATAGGATGAAACTCGTACCCTTTCTTGCTAAATTAAATTCATAAAGTATTTAGTCCATTAGCTTTGAACCGTCCAGGGGTGAAATTATGTCTTTATATCGCAGTAATTTCATGACATCACAATTTCTGCCCCGGCAGAGGTTCGGTCCTGGCGAGACCAGTAAGCGGGGTGGAGACCACCGACGCGCACCATCCTCACCCACCGCTGCACGCGCACTGACGCTTTGTGAGGGAGTCGAGCTGACGCCACCGACTCCCGTAAACGATAAAAGCCGTACTCGAGACGAGCATTACTGCCTCAATGTCCTCGGGAACTATTCACTTGCGCATTACTTCGTGACTTTACCCTAAAACTAAACATAATCTCGGTACTGAATGAATTTCTTAAAAACTTAATGCACGGGCGTTGATGAGCGAATGTCTAATAAAAATTTGGGCATTTTACTTGGGCACTTCTGTTGGGCGAGATGGTTGTCCCAGCGGTATCGGTCCTGATAAGTCCTTACGACCACAAAGAACTGTGTTTTGAGTCACAATATTGTAATGAATTGTTGTGCTCACACTGAGTAATGTATTCCAAACACACACATGAATAACTTCCATCAAAATACGTGGATGCAAGGAGCAAACTCAAAGTAACAAGTTATTCGAAAATTGCATTTATTTTTAGCACTAAATTTTCCCAGCAAGGAAAATATTGAATTGTTTGTTTTTCATGTGAAATTTGTTTATTTTGTTGCATGCAACAGCTTGCGCGGTATCAACAATACTGATGAAATTTTTTTTGTTGATACGTCGCTCATAGCGTTGGTTTCTTGGTGCTGGTAGCGTTATTTTTTTTATTACAACACTTCTCTTTAACTTCACTTCTTGTTTGTCTGTCTGTCTGCTACAAATCTTATAATCGATATTTAACACACTTCTACCTGTTCAATCGATTCGAAATTTGGCACACTTGCGTAAAGTTGGAGACAATGCATGAATCAATTGACAGAATAAATAATTTTATAATTAGAAAAACTTTTTTTTCAGATTAAAAAAAATTAAAAAAATAATTTCGTCTCCTACAAATCTTATAATCTATATATGACACAATTTGACCTGTCCAATTGATCTGAAATTTTGCACAATTGCATAAAGTCAGAGACAATGCATGAATCTATTGACAGAACAAATAATTTTTAAAATTTGCAAAATTTTGATATGAAAATAAATTTGATGAATAATTTTTTTTCAATATTTGAAAATGAAATTAGAAATTCATTGTACATGTGTAACATCCAAGACACTGGATTGTTCAGAAGTGTTGTCTTTAAAAAGCAATTTTTAAATGCATATTTTATCGATTGGCTCGAAGTTTGCTATATATTAAAATTTGAAATTAAATCAACTGTGCTTCTATGAAAAATAATATGTGTCGTGTATGTTCGAAATTTGCATGTTCTGGGTTTAAGATAAAATGCTCTAATTTGGCTTAGAAGGAACATCGCCTGCATTGCATGGAAGAACTGTTGCAGATGTTGCAGGCTGCCAAGCTAACATTCAATATGTTCTCGCATCTCGCAACATCAACGATGCTCCTCGCATCCCTACAGCTCAGGGGCCATTCTTTCAAAACTCGCTAAGTGGACGTAAGTACTTACGCTCTATTTTCTTGTCTATGATTGGTGGATTTGGCTTGAAAGGCCGTCAATGATTGGCTGATGAACTTACGATCTCTTAACTTTTTTTTAAAGTATAGGCCCTGGCCAGTACCAGTATTTACATAAGATCGATTATCCGCCATGCGCGCTGGTGAATGAGATCGTGTTGGGCCTTCGCCACGCGCGCGTGTCACGCACACACGTGAATGAAAGGGACACGCCTGCTCACAATAATAAGGATGGCCACACATACACTCGTGTTTACATGAAATATAAATTGAAATATCGTAAATAAATTGAAAAATTAAGACTTTTTAGAGTACGGTAAGAAATAACTTTTTTAAATTCAGTAATTTAGTAAATACCACTAAACTCAGGAAACTTGAATTAGTTTTCAGCTCAGTACAATTTGAAATATTTCTCAGATATATCCCACCTTGTGCATGAAATCATCAAACTTATATTTTATCTCCGGTTTTCAAACTGATTTAATTTCTTATTCGTGTTGACTGATAATAACAACTATTATCACAAAAATTATAATATTTCAGTGATAGGCAAGTGATTTCAGTCTTTCCATTTCTCAATCACAGTAAAATTAGAAAACTCCTGATATTACTAAACTGGTGCATGAATTTTCTGATAAAGCTATTTAAAATTTAATTAATGGTGATTAAAAATTACTATCTTGAGTTCATCTTGCAAGTGACAATTCTAAACTCGTGCTGCTTCCAAAACAGCCGGCCTCTTCGCTCATTCATCACACCACTATCATCCCACCATCAATATCACAAACATCATCGTCAACACTCCATCACCACCATCTCCATGCACCATCACCCCGTTCCTACCACAACAACCGTTATCACCATCACCTCATCACCCTTTGTCACCATCTCCGATACCGCCATCATCACCACTAACACCGTCATTACCATCACCACTATTTCACCACCACCACCACCACTGCCATCACCATTGTATCTTCCATGGATGAGCACCACAACCGTCCCCACCATCACCCCATCATCCCCTTGTCACCATCACCACCACAGTCACCATCATCGTCATCACCACTATCACCATCATCACTACCTTCGTCACTATCACTCAACCCTGTTTATGCTACCGAAAACTTCCTTCAAGTCTGGCAAAGTTGTAGAGCGGCTTGCGATCACGAAGCTCTTTTCCCGTCCCGACTTGTGAAAAATGCCGATGGAGCTTGGCTGCTAAATATTTTTTAAAATATGTGTTTTTTTCAAACTACGAACAATTTGAAGAAGTGTATCCCTGTTGATTCGCGATATATCTCTTAAGGCGATAAGAAAACCATCTTTCGCAGCTGAAATATTTGTTGGTAGCGTCGCAAGGAAAATATCAAAGAATAAACGCGTTAGGTACGCTGAATTTTTTTGTCGCAGATCTTCTTTGGCAAATCCAAAAATATCAGAAGCCCAGTGCATTAGTTATATATAATACGGGCTTGGTGCTTTGATGTTACTTGAACTGTTACTTGAAGCCACAAACTAGCAAACCAAACTTGTGAGCCACTGTAAAGTGTTAAGAGTTGAGATATTTTTGACATAATGACCAAATGCGCTCAAACAGCAAAGAAGAAATATAAATTTAAACGAATGTGGAATATCGTTATACCAAAATAGGGTAACATGGGGCAGCGAGCCCACTGCGGGTCATGGGCCCATAGCGGGTTTCTCGCTAAGTATGGCAGATATTGGTCCGTGTTCTCTACCGCCGGTCGACAGTTTCACTGGGATGAAGTGTACGGATTTACGTTTTGCTAAGTGTTTGCGTTATTAAGTTAGTTGTGAATAACTGTTTTAGCCCAAATACAAATTTTTTTCCTGCGAAATAAAACATTTTTTTTATTACTGTAGATAAAGCTTTTTAAATTACTGTGAATTATATTTTGAAAGTAGTATTTATAGGGATAATTTTGAGATCAAGTTTAGACTATTAGCTTTTAAAATAAAATGTTGACACGTGTAAGGGCACGCGATCCGCTCTTCTTGAAGTCACTTGTTCTGCATTCCAAAGCTAAACTCGACGCTAGGGCCGATTGTAGACTTAGATCTTGTCCACCCACACTCGACAGGTGAGCTTGTTAACCAGCGGCTAATTCTGGTTCTATAATTTTGTACTATATTTTTGTGATGAATTATCCATTTTGAAATAGACCTTGAAATGCCCACGAAAGCAATACCTACACGACTGTTCAATCTCGACAGGTCGGACCTGAACGGCCGAACCTACCGTCGTGCAAGCTCAAATCTCGTTGCCTTACTTTACTTTAGATTATCCGGGTTACGTTCCATTACTTTACGTAACTCAGCGCTACTTTACTGCACTTAATGTAATTGTTCTTTGCTACCGTAACTTTTCCGTCACTTTGTCGTAGTTTTGCGTCGCGTAGCGCCTGAAGTTGACTCCCCTTTATTTAGCATTCTTTGATCTATTGTTAATAAATGTTTCTGTTTAATCTTGAAGTCGTTTTGCATCCACCCCATAAGTTAAACGAACCGTATCCCTTGACAACATGATATAAATTGAAATGATACCTAGTGGGGCAACGGGCCCACGCGTGTCACGGGGCAAAACGCCCGTGGTGAAGTCTTGTGTTATACATCATTAGATTTGTCTCAATGACCTTTTCATGACTATGACTAGCATTTTGAATTACAAATTACACTTCATATTGCATGATTTGTTTCATTTGCCGCCTCAAGGCAGCAGGTTTAGTTTCTAGTTATGCGTATTTATGACCTCTTATCGAGTTATTGACTCTTGCCTTGATAAAAGTTGATTTCAGTCAACACCAATGAGCCAAAAGTTGAAGAGTTTTTATGGTGTTGGCTGAAATCACGATTAGGTACGAATTCTCTGCACATAATATCTGGATTATGGACGAAACTGGAAGGAAGTTTTTTTCTGATCAACTAAATATATTTTTTCTAGTCAAGGATACATTTTTTGATGTCAAGGACGAATTTTTTATCGCATGGATATATTTTTCAAGTCAAGGATATATAATGTTATGTCAATGAAATATTTTTCTTCACGTCAGTGATAGATTTTTTAAGCCAAGAGCAAATTTTTTCAAGGTAAGGATATGATTTTTTTATTGTTAATAAATGAATGAATGTCATATTTTTTATTACATTTTTTTTATTTTTAACTGTAAAGTGTTGTTTTATCATTTTTAAACGAAAAATGTGCAATTGTGGTAAAGGGACCAAAGGTGGGCGCATGGCCCCAAGCCCATGGGCCCATTGCCCCAGGGCTGGGGCAATGGGCCCATTTGACACTTTTTACAAAATAGTGTTTCCAAAGTGACAATACATTCCTCATTAGTTGTACCTTTAAACAAAACAAAGAACCACCTTGTATCAATTAAAACTTCATCAAAATTTAGTTTAAAAAGGGGGGGAGGAGCGCTGCCCCATGTTGCCCTATATTTTTTGCGTAAAGCTAAAGGAAGGCTACAAGAAACATGACGAAGAGTTTCGGAATTAAACAGTTCACCTCGCCGACGCCTCATGTTATATCCTCTGAAGACATTCTGCATATTTAAATGATATTCATATGGGACTTTAAATAAGCCTTACCACAAGCCAGCAAGCAAGCGTTGCCACAAACAAGTGGCAACCAACTGACCAGTTGGATGAACTGACTAGTTGGATGAACTATCATGTTGATATGGATGAACTATCATGTTGATATGGATGAACTATCATGTTGATATGGATGAGCTAACCAGTTCATATGGATGAACTAGCCTGTTGATATGGATGAACTAACCTGTTCATATGGATGAACTAACCTGTTGATATGGACGAACTAACCTGTTCATATGGATGAACTAACCTGTTGATATGGATGAACTAACCTGTTGATATGGATGAACTAACCTGTTGTCTGACAGAGCTGGGCAGCGCTACTTTGAAATGTAACGGCGCTACCGCTACCGCTACATGCTCTAAATGTAGCGGGCGCTACCGCTACCGCTACACCCACTAGATTGTAGCGAGCGCTACCGCTACCGCTACAGTAAAATGTAGCGCCGCTACATTAGCCGCTACAATGGCCAAAGTTATTGAAAATTTCTAAATATTTATTGTTCTGACATTGGGATTTACTCATAAACTAATGCTAATGAACATTTTCAAAACATATCAATGCAACTTTATTGCAATTAACCTAACCGAACTAGTACGGGTTAGATACAGTAAAATGAGTAAATAAAAGTTAGTTATTTTATGTTTTACCTTCCCTAAATGGATGTGTACTTTAATCTACCAATCTAAAAAATTATCCACATATATATATAAAAAAGCAGTCTTTTATTTGTATATATATATGTGGATTATTTTTGAGATTGGTAGATTAAAGTAGGCATCCATGTAGGGAAGGTGAAACATAAAAAATAACTGTGTAAAAATAACTGTAAGCAAACAAACATGAAAAAATACTTGTAAGTGGTAACTGGTAACAACTTAAGTAACAACTAACATGTTGACACTAGTAACAGGCTGAGGTTGACAACATTACACCGAAATCTTTCGTACAGTTTTATTCTGTAATTTATATTATGAATGTATCATGCTGGTTTTTAAATAATATTTAATACTATTAAGTAAAATCAAAAGGCTTTATCTATAAATGTAGCCGTAGCGCTGTAGCGGCAAAACCTCGTATCGCTACTTAAATATGTAGCGGGCGCTACCGCTACCGTTACATTGCCTTAAATGTAGCTCCGCTACCGCTACCGTTACTGAAAATGTAGCGGCCGCTAGTAGCGGCCCGCGCTACTGCCCATCTCTGCCTGTTGATATGGATGAACTAGCCTGTTGATATGGATGAACTAATCAGTTGATATGGATGAATTAACCTGTTGATATGGATGAATCAACCTGTTGATATGGATGAACTAATCAGTTGATATGGATGAACTAACCTGTTGATTTGGAAGTAAAATGCAAGTAAAATGTACAAGTAAAAGCTTTGTTTATTTTACTTAGAAGTAAAATGAAGTTAAGCGCAAGTAAAATCTATGATTTAAAACACTATATGCAAGAGATACTAAACACAACACCTAAGACAGGCAATAAGAAATCATTCACAGGCTAAAATTGGATGTTTATTGAACATTGAATAAAAGCACGCCCGCACCGTTCTTTTACTGGGTGATTTGAAATCGCTGTTACTTTGTGAAACAGCTCGCACTCCTTGAATATTGCACTTATGTACCTATAGGCAAAGAACACACTGCCCCAACTCGTTAATTGTGTGAGGAATGGGCACTTCTAAGACTGGCAGTAAGTATTCACCAAGTGGACTAGTAAGCTCAGTCTCTGAGTGTTCCACTGAGGTTGCATTGAAAAATTCCACCATAAGAAGCAATTATGTCTCACTTGAGATACAGGAAGTGTGCTGAGGAACGTTATTTTAGCTCAAAATTTTAGGGTAAATACACCGTTTTTAAGTAAATACGCCATGTATTTTAGCTATTTCGCGTGTTGAAGATATTAAAGTCAAAATTAAAAATACATAACGTATTTACTTAAAATCGGCATTATTTTCACTAAAATTTTGAGCTTAGACAATGTGGGTATAGGCTATTAGCGTGTTGAAAATATTGAAATCAAAATTAAAAATACATAACGTATGCGCCTTGAGTTTGGCTCTGTGTCCAGCGTTTTAGACTTGACCCTTGATTTTTTGTATAAATTTTAATTCAATTGAATAAAATGCACTCACAATTTCCAAATTATTGAGCTACAACTTTTGTAAGACTTCTTAGTGATCGAAACTTTATTCATACAGGAGACTGAGACGTTGAAGTAATCAAGCAAGGCTCGTCCTGTGTGGTATAAAGCATCCAATTAACCGTCATTATCCATCAGGACGCAAGCAGCCGAGCTGTGCTCCCCACATGGCGCAGCCTCAGCACTTTATTCAGAACATTTTCTGATAATATTTCTATCCAAATTTCATGGTACAAATAATCTTTTTCAAGTGCTAATAAATCTGCACGGTCGCAAACGCTGCCGACGTTGATGACCTCAACTCAAGATATATATTCCAAGCGAATTATTTAAGGACTTATCGCTGCTCAAGATTTTCAAATTTTACAAAAATCTGAGTGAAAAAAACAAACGACATACTAATTTAAAATACATTAGAAAAGCAGTTATGCATTAGCATTTATATATTATGCAATTGCAGTAATATACGAAGCGTCCATAATTAAATAACGTGCTCCAATAATACAGTCTTCTAAAATGCCGACATCATTGTACGTTAATTGTAGGGTATACAAGCATGCCATTCATTCTGATTTCATTCATGAACCATGAATGAAACCAGAATTTGTTTTATTTCCTTCATGAACCATGAGGGCTCAGTCACGCCATTACGTTTTCCACATAGCATACCATTATTAATTTTAGTTAACAAACATTCGTCATAATTCTGCCGGAATTCTTCGCTAGCGATCGGCTGTGTATTTACGTGAGTTGCGCGCTCTAATTCTTATCAGTTCCATAATCCTTATCAGCCCAGAAGCTAAATTGTTAACACCTTCCTCACACTCATCCCTGATAACGAAGTCTTCACTGATAATATTTCTTTTATAGCAACAATTTTATGCGTAGTAGACGACAAGCTAGTGAAGCGAGCGCAACTATGTCGGCGCAACATCTTTCCCATCGATCCGCTCAATGAAGAATTTTTTGATGGCTCAGAGAGTGATGAACAAACTATAGAAGAGGCGCTGGTGATGGGTATTTATTTTTAGATTATTTATAATGCAGTTTGATGTTCTAATGAGCCAAAAACTTTCTGCGTTGCGAAGCAAAATCCCAAATTAGATCAGCTAGTGTATGGTGAAGTGAGAAAATGAACATATTATATGAAACAATAGTGTCAGAGGGGGTGTTAAGAAGTGGTACATAAGAAAATGGTGCTACTAAGAAGAAAAAACACAGTGTTGTGTGCTAATCTTTGGAAATAATGACGTACATTCCTGCTTAACTTTAAACATTCATATTATAGTGAAATCAATCATGTAGTTGCAGCATGCACATTTTATTTTTTAAATTATTAAATTTCACCAGGGCTCTTGCTTGCCACAACATTCATGAAAAACAAAAAAATCAAGGTTCAACGCAAAATGCAAGTTAATTCGCTATGTAATTATACGTATAATTTAGAATGTGTAGGAGAAGAAGCCTTAAGGGAAATTACCTTGGCAAGTTGAACCCTTTGGATAAGCTGCAACTACAACAACTTTCTTGAAACTCACAGTGAAACTTTGTACCTCCCGGCATTGCGAAGCCAACCGAGCTCCTCTTACAAATTGTTCAAAGTTCTTATGCAGTCCCAAGAACGCTAGTCAGGTACAAGTTCTAAATGAATAGATTTCTACATGAAGAAACTTCTTCTTATTTTCTTGCATTAGGGCATCCCTAGCTCCTCGATTAGTAACTTAATATCCAACTTTATGAAAAAATTTCCATCTATTGGAATTGCAACATCAAATTGTTGACAGCTATTGACTGACTGAGATTCTTGCAAATTGATTCGTTTTCCTAATCAAAGATTTTTATTAGACATTTTTTATTTAAGATTTCTGTCTCTCCTATTTGTTTCAATATACTGATTATCAAACAATTTTGATTAACTATTTACTGGCCAATATTACCGCACCGCCTAATCAATGCGTTCTACGTCTTCTGCTACTCAAGGCAATTTAGCAAATATCGTGCTGAATTAAACAATGCAAATGAAGAACATCAATTGCCAAGAAAAACTTTGCCATAAAAAATACTCATAGCTTTGAGCAAAATTGTTTCTAACATTTGCCTGCTAAGATTAGCATCCGATTCATTAGTTCGAATGCTATTCTTACCATATCATTAAATAAATATCGGGGTTTACGCGGTTGACAGTGACGCGTGCGGCCTTCGATATCCCTGCACAAACACTCGAAAATTTATTGGACTGACGCCAGCAATCAGCAGTTTGACCTCATTCGGCAATCTGCCGAATTTATGAGACGTAATTGTCCCATAAATTCAGCGGTAATACGGTTAATTACTCCTATTTACCAATTAAAGAGTAATTTTATGAAACAATTTTATTATACGAGTATATCAACAAAATGCCATTAAACCTTAACGACTCATTTCAAGTCGTCCAGTTTCTAGTTCAAAGGAATACGAGATTTAGATTGGGTTAAGTTATCAAATTTTGGCGACATTTAAGGAAAAGTCAATAATATCATTGTTCTCGATTCAAGCTTGTCTTCTGGAACCACGACTACTAAAAATTTACAAGGTTTCCATTGAATTTTTAGAGTTCAAAAAATACTTCTCAGTTAATAATAATTATTTACTTTTAATATCTGATTTTGAAGACACGCAAAAGAAACGAAACAAGCATCGAGAACAAGCGTCTCCTCACGACCAATGCATGCCGTCCATCTTGCCCAACAAACATCGCAGTGAGAGTAATGTGTGGGACTTTGTACAAATATAAATACACTGTTTGCACTTGTGTATAGGCTATTTTGTCCCGGTTTGGTTCTGTAATAAGACATATCAGTGCTCGGTCCACTCTCTGCCCGTGCTTGAGTATGAATGTATTCAGACGTTATGACACTTTCATTTGGCTGAGTACAGACGCGCCGCCTATCATTTGCCATGCCACCAGAGCGTGGCCAGATATTGCAGTCAAGTTTGACGATCACTCTTGAGCTGCCGCGTTATCTTTTCAAGAACATGCTGCCAAAATAAGAAAAATAGAAATGAATAATAGCTTGACGAAGCAAGGTAATAATGTGCACGAATTATTCAAGGCTAAACGGAAATTATTAAATGTTGGCGTGTGTTATCGATGCTTGCATTGAGAAAGTTATCTGCTATATTTTATATGTAGACAACATCGGTAGCGATAGATTTACTTCAAATAAAAATATAATCGTTGGAAGCTTCCTTTAATTAGGAGCATGTATGAAGTAATTGTGTAAAATTATTCATTTGACGGAAATTTGGCGAAATTTAAATCATATCAATAATCTACGATAAATCTTCACTGTAATAAATTGAAAACATGAATTATTTATTTGAAACTTTAACGATTTTTTATGCTTTATACTGAAGTAATTGAACGTAAATACTATTTTTAGTTCATATCACTACGATGGCGAGCCCAACGATTATGTCATAAAGAGCCTTGCCACTGTTCTGTTCTGGCTTTTAACTAAACCATTCAACGACGAATTAGCGAGGTCCTAATGGTTGAAGGGAATCCTAGTAGTTAACGATTTCCTAGTGGCATTGCTTGCAGTTTGGAACGGAAATCGCTTCTTGTTTGTAACGGCTGCCCATCATTGGAAGAGCTTCCTGTACCCGCTCTGGCTCCGTGGGCGCCAGGAGGTGGGCTTTTCGGACCACTACTATGAAACACTAGCGTCTCGTTCCCTCTCTGACCCGCCATTTAATTTAAGCTGAAAGCATTCTTGGTCGGACACAAAGTTTTCTGGCTGCCACGTCACAAGGCTTGAACTTACTTCAGCTCCAAATTAAATTCTTCAAGTTAGTGTCCTATAGAATCACATCGAAGTTTAACATTTAATTCAATCCTGGTTTATTTAGATAAACGAATCGAGATGCAGTGAACAAAATCTTAATAATTCAGTTAATGCAAAGCGGGGGCGCGTTATCTTCAAGAGGAGTTCTCGTAAAGCGCAAATTAGATACCATCTGAAATTAAAGCCTCAATGAATATCTTAATTGGAGATTACACGTCTAATGCTGGGGTAGAAGCCACAGACCTCCACTGTCTGAGAAGCTGCAAAGTATTTCAGCAAACTCAGGCAAGAGGCTAGACCAGAGCTACGGGGGTGAATTATTGCAGTGCCCGTTATAAGAGAATAAAGGATAATCATTGGAGCAAGAGACACGTTTTACGAGAATAATCAGCGTCACATCATTGCAGCGCGAGACACGTTGTAAGAGAATAATCAGTGTCGCATCATTGGAGCACGAGACATGTTATACGAGAATAATCAGCGTCGCATCATTGCAGCATGAGACACGTTATACGAGAATCATAGAAACAAAACACTATTAATGTTAACTCCGTTGTGTTCAAGCAACGTTCAATCCATATTGTCTTCCGGGAAAATCGTTTATTAGTTTACGATCTGCTTAAGACCATCACAAGTCGCGCTGATCTTGTAACGTGTAAATCGATTTGCGTTGTGTGATGATTCCATATTTTGTTATGATGGTACATTAGTTTTCCACGTCAGGCACGCAGGTTAGATAAGTTGTATAATTGTATGAGTGTTGTGCTGTTAAAAAGTAAAGAAAGCAAGCGAGTATAGTGTAGAATAAGGGTTTTTCGGGGTTTTAAAGCTAAACCCATGGTTTGAAAACCGTGTGAAGGACAGGTCCACTTAAGAGGTGCAATTAGGATGGCTGCTAAAACAAGTTTTTTCCATCAAATATTTATTTCATTTCGTTACCACGTGATTATTCGCGGCTAAGTTTAGGACGGCCAGGTATAGAAATATGTGAGCTGAAAAGACGTTCAACACTAAAGAATTTTGAACATGAGGTATAGACTTTTCTAATTTTTGTTAGTTGCTCGTGCGTAGCAATGTTTATTTTTTTCTGTAAGTATATAAAATTAGTTTCGATTTAAAATCAGGTTTTGATTTTTATATTAAAATCAGGTTTTGATTTTTATATTAAAATCAGGTTTTGATTTTTATATGTCATTTAATGTTTGAAAGACTTCTATTAAAGCATTTTGTAATGCGCATATATCATACACATTATTGAAAAAGAAAAGTTTGGGGAAAGCAGTGTCCAAGCAGAGAGTTCTCTGTGACATTTACTGTAGTCTCGGTATCTTTCGAGGGTCATTACGTTGTTAGATGTGTTCACTACGCGTGTTTCTTAAATAATGCTCCTCCCTGGGAATATATTTCAGCAATTGCACTCTGGACGCCGATTATCTGTGAGGATTTTTAATTACTACAGTTATATGAAATTCGAGAATTTATTCCAGTTTTTCTATTAAATCATTGCCTCCTGCCTCCATCGTGATAAGACTAAATTGTCTAACTAAATATGGGACTTTTCAAAAGCACAAATGCATGGCTTACGAGTGTTCTAAACAAGACTGTGCACAATTGAGATCACCGAGTTAGTTTGAACCAGTTGAAGCCTATGCCTTTTCACCTGAAACAAATCATTCGAAACGAAAATGTGAAGAAACGAATTCGCTCTCACCGTTTGAAGCAGACAACTTTTCCAATGAAGAATGTACCCACACACCACATTATTCCGTTCCACAAGCCTTTTAACTTTTTAACGTAGGCTTGATCCTGCATACGATCACTTTAGAAAATTCTTCAAAAGAAACAAAAGACAATGGAATTAAATGACTCATGGTCAAACTCGACCACGTTTGACCCCGCCAACCATTATTACGATGTCACAATGAACGATTTTTCGGCTGACAATGATCCAGCGGTGTCGACACAGCATTTGAAAAATTACCCACAAATATTCCACGAGTGTTATCGCCAATTGTTTAAAAGCTATTCCGAAATTGAAGATTTGTCTACTAACGATCAGATCGGTTTTATATGCGACTTTTGCACAGAAGATCCAGATGAAATTTTCGCAGATCAAACATGTATGCCAAGCCGATATCACCCGCTTGCCCTATTTTGGGTGCTTTTCGGTTTCATTTTCGTGTTCGGGACCCTGGGAAACCTTATTGCTATCATCGCTGGGGTCAAATATCGTAAAGAATGCAGTCCGAATATGTCGGCCATGTTCCTCTTCCTTTCGAACCTGGCGGTGAGCGACTTTTTGATGGTGATACTCTGTGTACCGGCCACCTTCGTCTCGCAGGTCGTCGTCCAGCACTGGCCGTTTGGTCATGCTGCGTGCGTGGCCGTGTCATATTCTCAGGTAAGATCTTGCCGGTTTTATTTTTTAAGGATTCAAGGTAGAAGTTTATTTCCGTATAGTATGAAATTTTTATATTGCAAATGTTTAATCAATCCCATATAATTCATCCCTAATTCTCAGACATCTCCGTTGGCACTAAAAATACAGTATCCTATTAAACGAGGCTTGATTAGTGTTGAACATAACAGAATTTCTTCTTGTTATAATTGATTGCTATTATCTTTTTACTATGTAATTTTTCGTAGTCTACATATGGAAAATTTCCCACGCACTTACATCGATTCTTAGTCGCATTTTGCGCCTTAGTAAACTGCAAATTATTCTTATTACAATACCAGAAAGTTAATTAACGAAAATACTGTCTCACCAGTAATTTTCTAATATAATGAAATGAATAACATAAAAGCTAAGCGTCCAGTTAAAAATAAAATCTAGAAGTCTAGAAGACAGCGTGCAGGACCGTTGTGCTGGCGAGACACGTTGCGGTCAAGTCATTTCTCTCATTTTATTCGGTAATTTTCTGGTCGCGGTGCGCGACTTTGCGTGAGGACAATATTGCCGTGGCTCGAACCAGCGATAAAGATCGTTCTGCCTGGGTCTGGCAGGGCAAATTGACAGGCGTTGGCTTATTCCAGGCCGCCTTCTTCAAACACCCCTGGGTAAATGTGCGAGTTGTTACATGCTGCAGATCCTATACGATGCGGTTAATAAAAAGTTATTCTTTTTTGGTAAAAGATATGTTCGATCGTGTTTCGTACTCATATTTCATCTTATTCACCACTGCGCAAAACAATGCACATGATAGTTTTTATGACGCGTAAGTGAATTGTTCATATTACCCTCAGCATTCATTGCAACAATGATGGTCTTGATTTTTCCTAAACAACTAACTTTATTCTCCTGTCAGTCAGAAGATGTCGATGTTTCTATAAACACAACTGCTAACACTCTATTTCAATGCTGCGGGCGGCCAGGCATTGTCAATGTACCTGTACATAAAACTTTAAACATACCCTTTCAACGCGCCGGGCGACCAGGCGTTGCCACTGTACCTGTACATACAATTTTAAGCACAATCTTTCAATGCGCCGGGCGGGCAGGTGGTGTCGGTTTTCGTGTACATAAAACTTCATACACTCCTTTTCAATGCGCCGGGCGGGCAGGCGGTGTCAATGTACCTGTACATAAAACTTCATACACTACCTTTCAATGCGCCGGGCGGGCAGGCGGTGTCGGTGTTCGTGTCGGCGTACTCACTCGTGGCCATCTCGCTGGACCGCTACATGGCCATCATCTACCCACTGCGGCTGCCATCAGGCCTGGGCCGTCACCAGGCGTGGGTCGTCATCGCCATCGTGTGGCTCATGGCTCTCCTCACGTGCGTGCCCGTCGCCGTTCACTCCGACCTCATCTACTACGATAAAAGTGAGTAATGAAATACATTTTTTAACGATAATTATAATGAAGTCTTGTTAGTAAGATAAAAACGCACTCTTTATCTAACAGAAATTCAGATGCAGTAACTAATTGGTTGCTTTGCGTTCGAAAGCTAAATATTTCCAGAGCAGCCACCAACGTATATTATGGCCCATCATGTCATCGCTAATTAATTACATCCTCTCATTAGCTCCACTTAAAACGTGGCCGGCCGCAATAAAAAAATTTGGAAGCGGCAGTCAATAAGATCATTAATTTGGATGCAGGAACGGCTAAGAGTAACGATTTATAATTTCACAAAAAAAAATAACCAAAGGCCATCTTCTTTTGCAGCCTTTTAACCTTGATGGCCTGACTTCGTAGATATTTGAAGTTTGTCAATGCACTCAAAAAATTAAGAACCAGCTCGACAAAAAAACTCAGGGAAACGTTGAGGGTGAAAGTTATGACGAGAAATTCTACATACTGATGCTCCAGTAGACATTTGCTTTTCTGATGAATGCGGAGAGCGAGTCGCATACACAGAATTAATGATGCCTTATTGAAAACAGATTCCCACTACACAAGTTCGAAAAGCAACCCTAACTTCACGCAACTCAAAGTTGTCACTACCGACATTTTATAAACACAGTAAATAAGAGAGCTAGGAGTAATTTAATGGATATTATTAAATGTTATCAAATACCGATGATGCATTATTATTCATTAAGGATAAAAATTGTAAATTTCTCCATGTGGTCGAAGGGCTGTAAAGTTCTGGAACAACACCGACATGTTCCTACCTTTATTTTATATCCACTGGAATACCAGTCTATTGGCATACCTACGAATTCCTTATTTTATGATGGGATTTGCTCGTTGGTGATTAAATTTGTTGTCTGAATACTGTTGTTATTTTGAGAACTGAACTCATCAGGCAAAATCAGACATTTTGCGTGCATAAACTACGTTGTTGCGGCAGAACTAGATTACGAAAATGAATTGAACTTGATATTCAGGGCCGGCTGATTAATTGGTATAATTATTGATCTAATTAAGACCAATGAAAGGTGAGAATAATGCCTAACAAAAATAAATTGTTCGTATCGAGTTTAGGTACTCAATAAATGAAGTGGACGGTTTCACTGTTCTCATTAGAACCAACGAACAAACTATTTATATTTCATCTAACACTTTAATTACAGCCAAATTCGTGTTGCCATCACATTTAACGCCTTTTTAGCGCATTTTCTCATTTATGGAAAAAATGCACTATTGTGCTCGTCATGTCCGTCTGTCTGTCTGTCTGTATGTCTGCCCGTCTGTCCGTCCGTGACCACGTTTTCGTCGACGAGAAAATGCGCTCTCTGTCACTCACTGCAGTGAGTACTGAGTTACATTTTTTAGAAATTTTGATGTATATATTTTTGGCTCAAAACTGTCTTCCTATTTTACAACACTATGACGCAGATTTATATGACTTGTCACTGGCTTAAAAATTTTAATGCCCCATCTTGGTCTAAAATGCTAAACCATTGAAGTCAAATTTATCATTGTCAGTCAGATCACTATCATGCGAGACCGTCATTGTAGCCTCAAAGTTTCTAATTATCTGAACATATTTGTACAAGCCTCGTCCGTAAAAGATTCGCAATAGTTTACACTCAACAAACCGCCGCTATTTCTCCTGACACGGACGCCATACGGAAGCCAGACGTGTAATTTCCGGACCGCGATGGCCTGACCTCAGTGTCCGCTTACGGTCCGGCCTATCCAGACCGCGGATCAGAATGTTGCGCCTGACGGCCTTTTGGCTGAAGCGTTCGTATGACGTTTTCGTGCCTGTTGTGATGTCCGTCCGAGGTGCGGTCATCACAATACATTTGATGACCTGAGGTCATCACAATAAATTTTTTAGAGACAAGTTAACATTGTCCAATTTATAGTGCTGTAATGTTTAAATAAAATCTTTTAGCTGTTGACAAAAGATTCGTGGAGACGCAAGGTAATGTTAAAGCTGTTTTAACTTTTTAAAATATAAGCATTGAAACAAGAGCTATGGAAACGTTGAATGGCTAAAATTCTTAATTTTAACGTTCATCTCACATCGACAGATCAGTCTTTTTACCACGGCCACTACAATCTGCCAGTCTGCACGGAATATTGGCCGCGTGATGATCTCCGACAGATATACTCTATCGCCATAGTCGTCTTGCACTACTTCCTGCCTGTCACCACCATGATATTCACGTACTGCAGGTACGTGCAACTTCTAATGTATGCATATTCTTACCAGCTTCCCGTGCTGTTAGTGCTTGCGTTCAGCTCGTCATTGATGCTTGTAAACGTGCAAAACGTGCACATAGTTTATCAAATCCACAATCATTATGTCAAACGCTTCTGTTAGTATAGTGTTGGTGTGGTCTTGGTGTGCTAGTAGTATGGTGATAGTGTGGTGAAGGTGGGTGGTGATGAGTGCATTTTCTTTGTTATGAGTTCGGCGGCGACGTCAAAGTCAGTTAACGACTTCCCTGGCCGAGCCGCTACCAAAACATTGGTTTTTACTGCAAGAACTTGCAGCCTCGCGAAAAAATCTAAGGGAACTTCTTGATTTGCTCAAGTTTGCTTAGTTTGCAAATCCTGATTGGCAATTAAATTTTAACTTTAATTTCCATGCAAAAAAAAGTCTCAGCATTATTCTCATGTAAATATGAATAATAATGAAGCTAGTTGAGAAATAAATAAATAAAGCTAATTTTGAATGAATTCTAAAATGTATTTTATTTTTAATCTGTATGTTCAGAAGTTGAACGGCGGTTGATGCATGAATTGCACAGTCGAGAGTTTATTGATCTCGGAAACAATGCAATTGCAATTGAGATGGAACCATTCTTTGCGAGGATGTCCTTTGATTCTTGTGCGCAGGAAACTTGGTTATGGACATATCATTTTATTAATGCATGATATGCGGTAAACATTCTATTAATATTCCGGGCACTTGCTTGCGTCTTCATGATCATGACAGCATATTGCTCTTGATGTCGAAATACGAAGTAACATAGCGTAGCTGCTCTTGATGCTGAAATATGAAGTGATGTTCCATAGCTGCTTTTGACATTGAAATCTGAAGTGACATAGCGTGGCTGGCTGCACTTGATGTTGAAACACGTAATGACATAGCGATGCATTGGATGTTAAAATACGTTTAATAGGAATTTGAAATAAACACCAAAAATAACTCATTCGATTTCGATGATATAAGTCCTTTTCTGACATAATTGAAAATTGGACGTCTATTTATTCTACATAGAGAATTTTGTGCTATTTTCTCATTGCAGGATCTGGTGGATCATAAGGAGGAGCTCCCAGAAATTTACGGTGAGTTCCTGACCTCGAATGTTATATATCTTGCATACCAGCATCACCACACACGTGACTTGCGTTGCTGTGAGTACCTATACATGTCATTACATCAGTCAGGTAACTAGTGGGCAATATGAAATACAGTTGCGAAAACTTCGTCTTGCTATTGGAAGCTTGCATAGCATATCGCCGTAACATATTATTTTTATATTTTTATTTGCAGATATATCAGCTATTACTATTTTATTGGAGAAGTTTCAATTAAAAAATGCGCATAATATCTCATGGTACCTGACGATTAATGAAGAAAACTGATTGTTACTCATGAATACATAAATTATTTAAATCACTTGTCTATCAGATGTCTGAATAGAATATTAGTGTCGTAATTCTAGTGAGGATCAAACCGCTCACAGTTCATTAACCACAAAAAATTCAAATCCTTGCCGTGTGAAAATTATTATTTATTTAATGTACAGAAATTACTTTTCCAGCCTTCTCCCACACAGACAGTTACAGCAGAGCGCTTTGGGTTCGCGGTGACTCAGCCTGGGAAGAAAAACTTCTTTTCTAAGGTACGCACCAAGACGACGGAACACTCCTCCACGGAGCAACACTCCGCCTCAAAGCAACGCTCCTCGAAAAAGGTTCGCTCCACCACGAAGATATATAAGCTCATCCAAAAAGTTGCGCTCCTATACTAAGGTGCAGTATATACGCTATTCCAGGGGAGCGTATATACCTCCTCCTATACGTTCCTCCAAGGGAGTGTATCTGTACCTCCTCTGATACGCTCCTACAGGGAAGCGTATATACCTCCTCCTATACGTTCCTCTAAGGGAGTGTATATGTACCTCCTCCGATACGCTCCTACAGGGAAGCGTATATACCTCCTCCTATACGTTCCTCCTCGGAAATTGGCATAATCGCGGGGTTGCATTTCTCCTCAAGTTTCCCACCAAGAGCAGCGATTGTCCACGACGATACGGTGGTGCGCTCAGTCTCTGTAATTATTAATTTCGTACAAGAATTGACGAGAGCAATTTATCACTGGTAGGAGGTATTATTCAGAGCTGCTATATAATTCTTTTGATCCTTGAAGATGGATGTAATTTATATAAATTAGGCAGTGAGTTCGACAGTACTCAGGTTTGATTGGGATTAATTTGATCTGAGATTCGTGACATCGTCCTTACATTTTTCTCTTCAATTGCTCAGCACGAGTTGTTGACGGCCACAGGAACTAACACTTCCACGATTCCATTGAAGTTATTTAAACAATGTCCAAACTTCTAACATAGAGTTTTAATGCTCTCCAATATCAATTGCTGAGAACTTCACGACAGGGGCAAAATAAGTCTCAATGCAGAGTTAAAGATGATCTTCCGATTTCCTGTCAAGTAAATGATTTAAGTTAGTGAATCCAAATTTTTACATTAAATTGAGATAAACCTCGAGCAAATTTTTGCTGTATGAACATGAGATGATGAAGTTGCGCGAGCGTATCACACGTCTTGTCTAGATCACGCCACTTCCTTGACGCTGTAAAGTTTACCGAGACGCAAACTATGCATAGAAACTACCCCTGTGTTATCGACGTGCTCCAAGCACGACATCTTACCAAGCGATGCTCGGCACGCGACAACGCGGAGTGTGATAATCTTGTGGTGAGAAGCCACTCCTGTTGCGTGAACGGGTCTTGAAATTGCGCTGTGACCTGAAAATTATATCTGAGAATTATCGTTCAATAATTATTGTCATAAGGCTAGAAATGCTCCTCCTTTTCATTCAATGAGATTGTGCCCGTTATCTTAACCCCAATTTTGAACAGATACTAGCTCAGTACCTGGCAAAGACTAGATTAATAGTAGCTAAAGACTAGACTAATGGTAGACTAATAAAGACTAGACTAATAGTAATAGTAAAGCACCTAGACTACAAAGACTACAGCAGAGACTAGCCAAATACAAAGCTGAGATAATCCTAATACAAAGCAGACAAGCCTAATACAAAGCAGACAAGCCTAATACAAAGCAGAGACTAGCTCAATACAAAGCAAAGACTAGCCTAATATAGGGTGATTCACGGAAATTTCCTGATTTGAAAGCTTAATTAAAAAGAACTTGTAGTAGCGATATCATTATAATAACAAGTTTATTGAAAAATACATTACCAGAAATTTTTTATCACTTAGTATTAGAATAGAATAGAAGTGTCGGCGCTGAAGAAATAGGCCCATGGCCTGTTGCCGATTCTTGAACTTTTCGTGACTTGATTCACAAGGGATCCGGCCTTTGGAACCCGATCTTTTAAGCAGGCAAGCCTAATGCAAACAGACAAGCCTAATACAAAGCAGAGACTAGCTCAATACAAAGCAAAGACTAGCCTAATATAGGGTGATTCACGGAAATTTCCTGATTTGAAAGCTCAATTAAAAAGAACTAGTAGAGATATCATTATAATAACAAGTTTATTGAAAAAATACATTACCAGAAATTTTTTATCACTTAGTATTGAAGATGACATCGAATAAATGACCGCCCCCATTGTCAATGCATTCAGTTCGTTCATTTCTGAAGTTCCGTTCAACCAACTGAAGAATATTGACGGGTATGTTGGCGATGACTTGGCGTATGTTGTTCTTCAAATGAGGTAGGATCCTTGGACAGTCATTGTAAACAATTGATTTAAGATAACTTGCCCTAAATGTGTTCAACCACGCAACAATCGATCTCCGATCAGAAACCCGACCTGAAGGACGAGTACTGAATGCTCGTTGAGTAGTGATGATAGGATGGCCATTTGAAGAGCACACAGCAAACGCATGCTGCTCACTTGTCCAATGCTTAGTGCCAACTGACTAGGAGGAACACAAAACTACACGACCTTGCCTTTCATATAAATGATCCACGCCCTTTTCCTACAACATCTGGCGGCTTGGTGCGAAATACAAAACAAGAAAATTCCGTGGATGATCCTGAACAAATCAGGGACTAGCCTTACACAAACCAAAGACAAGCCTAATACAAATCAGAGACTTGCCTAATAGATAGTGAGACTAGCCTAATACAAAACCGATACCAGCCCAATACAAAGCAGAGACTAGCCTAACAGAAAGCAGATATTAGCCTAATACAGAGCAGAGACTAGCCTTATACGAAGCAGAGACTAGCCTAATACAAATCAAAGACCATCTCTGGTTGTCACAGATGATCCGCATGTCGGTGACGGTGGTGCTGGTCTACTCGCTGTGCTGGCTCCCCTTCAACATACTCATGGTAAGGCCTGCACTGCCAATAAAATATCATTCTATTAAGCAGTTGTCTTCATAGTAAAAAAGCCACGTGAATAGTTTATTGGTAATCTAATATATATATTTGTGGAGAGTGTGTTTGAAACCGGGCCCTGTGAAAAAATATATTGGATGTTCTGTCGCGTGTGTCGGAACTTGAGTGAACTGAAATGATGAGAACTGGAGCGATCAGAGTTGGCATGATTAGAATTAGTCCACAAATTGACAGCGATCGAATGATCTAAATTAATTAAGGCTAATTAATATGATCAAGGCAGCAGATTGTAATTATGAAGTCTAGGTGCGTCTGGGAGCTCCGCTTGCTGTAATGCACCGAACAGATTGACGACGTGTGAATGATTAACATCGAAGCCTGGTGCTAATGATTAGCATAGAAGCTTGGTGCTAATGATTAGCATCGAAGCCTGGTGCTAATGATTAGCATAGAAGCCTGGTGCTAATGATTAGCATCGATGCCTGGTGCTAATGATTAGCATAGAAGCCTGGTGCTAATGATTAGCATAGAAGCCTGGTGCTAATGATTAGCATCAAAGCCTGGTGCTAATGATTAGCATAGAAGCCTGGTGCTAATGATTAACATCGAAGCCTGGTGCTAATTATTAGCAGCGCAACGGAGTCACGCGCTAATCAATGCTGTGGTGAATAATCAACGCTGATGACTAGTAGTAGTCTCGGACTTGGAGACGCTATCTCTGATAGAGCGGGACTTGAAACGTTCTGGTTAATATGGAATTTCGAATAATATCTTCATTTCGAGAGCACAAAATTACTTCATCAATTCGTCAGAGCACCATCGTGGTTCAATATGTCTGATCATGCATTCTATTCCCGGATTATTTAAATAAAATACAACAAAAATTCTTTGGTCCCTATAACTACGAAAATTGTTTCGTGAAAATTTTCTCGAGTTTATTTAGAAAAAACGAAGGCTCAGGCGGTTAATCATGCAAATCGTTTCAAAACCCACAAAATTTTCGGATAGTGGTAAATTTGAAGTGAATTAAATTGTTGCAAATTATTTTATTTACCAATACACTGTATTAACTAAAATTGTGAAATAACTGTTGGTTAACTTCAATTAAATGTCGAGGAAAATACATTGAAAAAAGACTCATTCTGGCAGCAGTGACATATATTTATATTTTCTAGGTGATGCTAGAATTCAACCCCGCGCTCATGTATATGAATGGGCTTCACTACATTTGGATTACATTCTACTGGTTCGCCATGCTGCACACCGTCCTCGGCGTCACTCTTGTGTTCTGGCTCAACCCGGCCTTCAGGGTGGCCATGATGAAGTGAGTGAGCGATAATAATGTTGTCCTCGGCGTCACTCTTGTGTCCTGGCTCAACCCGGTCTGGCTCAACCCGGCCTTCAGGGTGGCCATGATGAAGTGAGTGAGCGACAGTAATGTTGTCCTCCGCGTCACTTTTGTGTTCTGGCTCAACCCGGCCTTCAGGGTGGCCATGATGAAGTGAGTGAGCGACAGTAATGTTGTCCTCGGCCTCACTCTTGTGTTCTGGCTCAACCCTGCCTTCAGGGTGGCCATGATGAAGTGAGTGAGCGACAGTAATGTTGTCCTCGGCCTCACTCTTGTGTTCTGGCTCAACCCTGCCTTCAGGGTGGCCATGATGAAGTGAGTGAGCGACAGTAATGTTGTCCTCGGCCTCACTCTCGTGCCGATGCCAGAGCGATTCAAATTGTGATCATCTAGCCACGATAAAATCTTATTTTTAACTCTGAATGTTTGGCTTTGATGAAGCGATGGGTGAGAAGGACTCGATAGCTCGAGTCTTTCGAGTTGAGAAAGTGTTTACGGCCGTAAAGTGTCACAATATGGAATAATTTGGTGCTGTGCTATATTGATGTGTTCAATGAAAAGGTTGTGCAAAGCAACGATGTACACAGGTTTTAAAAAAATAAATGCCCATGAGAATTACGAAAGCAAAAGAGAAGCTATATTGGTTGTACAGAATAATTATGAATGCAATGCTAGCAAGATTTAAAAATGCAATTCTGGAAATTTAGAGATGCTCAACCGGCATTTGGATGCGGTGCACCGGACCGTCTAAAATGACATAGAATATTAATTTCTGGGAAGTTCGAATTGCTCATAAATTGAGACCGAATTGTACGGTTGAACGTGTTAAACTGCAATCATCGGTCTCTAGCTTAAACTGCATCGTCTTAACTCCGCTCTCACTGTCACTGCCTGTATATCGTGCCTTTTAATTTTTATGACTTTACTCAATCCATTTTTCCTTCAAATTAACTGCGACTTGCGTAACTAATAAATAAATTATTCAAAAGTTTAATCTAAAATTTTAATTGAATAGTTCGAATGAGGACTAAATAACGAGAGACGATAACCGCTGGTCATGACAAACTTCCTTGAGCTCTGAAGAATGAAATGAGTGTTTCAAATTCATCAAAACCTTCAACAATTTTTCATCCATAGATAAAAATACTTGAGTCACAAAGCCTTGTCACAATTATGCTACCTACACTTTTACTCAAAATGGTAAGTTATTAGTCGCGTTTTCTACACATGCTTGAACCTATTCGCAACCTTATTCGTGTGCCATCATTCATCACTTCCATCATCACATGAAACGCCGACTAAACCTGCAACAATTAACCATATTAACAGTAAAACAAATAAAATATTAACACCCACGCTTCAATTTGACAGAGTGATTCATTCCATATCTCCGCCGTGCTGTCGGAGCACTCTGGAGCGTCAGATGGATAAAGTGCAGCGCCAAAACTCACGCATCGGCTTCAGGAGGAACGGCACTTTACGCATGAGTCTGTCGGCCGCCACACACCCTAACCACGTCGTCACGCCGGGCGCTCAAACGGCGAGCTTCGTGCGCAACGCCAAGAAGCTGAACAGCGACTCGTCCTGCAGAACTTCCAGTGGGCGTGGCACTTCGTCGCGATCATCAAGGTGGGATTTGTAACTATGACATTCTTGCGGTTGGCTTGGTTATTTTAAATAACTTTGTACGTCACTTTGTTTTAGGGGGTACATACGTAAGTTTAACATCATCCACGTCCTACGTCGCTAAGGCCATCAACTTTGTTCTAGGTAGGCGAGTTCGTGAGAGGGCAACTTCTTTTGAAATTAAATTCGATGCACCAAATGTGCACAATAAGGAGCAGCTACAGAGTTCCTGTGTACTCTTATTTGCGATCTGGGTATAAGAACATTTTATTTTCTATTGATAATTCCCATTTTGTTCACCAAAATCGGTTATACTCATATAGATATAAACGTCTAAAAAAATTTGAAGTCATTGAACTTCTAACGCTGATTGGATAAAATAATTTACTTAGAAAGATAGCTAACATGGCTAAAATTAAAAAAAAAACATTCTGCAATTTTTTCCTTCAACTCATTTACCTGAAGTAATAATTACAGAAGTTAGGAAAATTCTATTCATGAATCAAGTTCATAATATTATTGTTATTCGCTGAAACTTTAACTTGATAAATTTTTTCCCTTGAAATGCTTTGAGCAGCCGTCGTTGAGCAGCCCGTACGCTTCCTTTTCTTTCCTCTCGTGCCCGTTACCATTTACTTGCCAACAGATTCAATCAATGCATCCATTCTATTTACCAGTAATTAAATAGAAGCTCCTTTTCACAAATTTATATTCTATGTTGCAAGAGAAATTCTTTGAGATAATTAACCTTCGTTCCAGCATCAGGACAATTCAAGAAACGATTTCATTGATCCCTAACTCCGGCGCTCGCTGTGACGGCGAGGACGCTGACGCCATGTTCAGCTTCCCGCGTATTGATACTCGTCATGCAGAGGGGCCGAAGAAATCAACTGATGGCGGCGAGGGCATCGTGTTGCCCGCAAAGTCAAAGGCACTAAATAAAGGACAACAGGAGAAAAATGAAGACACACGACAAGATTCCATGAAGGCACGAGATGAACAGCAACAAATGATGAGTGGCAGCGTCGCAGCATCACAAGTTAGGGGGAAACTAGATGGTATCGGATGTGGAGGACAAGCTGAAGAAAGTACACCACGTGAAGGGTTTCCAAATGAAAAATGCAGGGATGAACTACCGCTAAAACAAGAGAGAAAATCTCTGTTGACTCTTACGGAAGAATCCGATATTATCGACCTTGACGACGACGTTTTCACGTAGACTCATACGATGGTAATGACCGCAGTATATGATCAGAGTAAATGAAAAATGTGTCTGAACCCGATTGATGGAGTTGCATGGTGAAGGAGAAATCACTCCTTTTAATCATTGACAACTTTTCCAGTACAATACGCCTAGTGGTTCTCAAGAAAAACTTGGCACATTGGCTCACCTTTATTCTTTGAACATTCTATAATACTCGAATGAGCTGATTATCTGCTGTAGTTTTTCTAAGCCAGTTATAAGAAAAGTTTTATTTGACTGTGTTTTCGACTGTTTGGAACACGGTGTTAATAAGTGTAAAATAGATTTAGCTAATTGACTCGTAAGTGATAAAAATTGTCAGAATAATTATATTGTAAATCGATTCCCTGGATTGAAATTAGCTCAATTAAGTTCTTCGTTATGCCAAATTTTTTATTTTACGCAAAATGCTGTAAACATAAGATGATAATTGTATAAATAAAATTTGATTTCCGATTTGATTTCATGCGTTCCTCAAGTGCTAAGTTTACGTAAAATATCGTAATTTGCTTTTAAAGTATTCTTCATACCCTAACTTCTAAACCATGCAAATACTGCTCACAATTCCGAGAGCTTGATTCCCGAAAGGAACGTCAGGGACACGTTTCATCGAGATCAGAACTTTTCAGTCCGACCTGTCAAGGGCACGTTTCATCGAGATCAGGGCTCTGCAGACAAGCTTGACAAGGGCAAATTTCATCGAATTCTTTCGTTTTCTGTAATAAACAAAGTTTTTTCATTCATAGCTCGCATCAGAATCTGTTTCGAATTTTAAAATTATTTAAGTGCTGTAATCTTAACAGTTATTATAAACACTAAATGAATCTATATTTACTTGTGCAAGTCAAAACTTTATTTTCTAAGCCATCGATTCGTGATAGTTATTACCCAAGAATAAATATAAGTAACTTCAAACGGATTACCCTCACTGAAATCGAAGTGTGCAAGATTGAAGTTTATATTTAATAAATCTACAAACAATATGAAAGTATATCTTCTCTTCTTTCTTTAATCAGGAGATTAGTTACCTATCGAGACTAAATACTTCGGCACTGCCGAGGAATATGAGACGTTTCCCATTGACAACAAAATATAGCAGGTGCTTCAGTGTTTGGACAAGGAGACAGCCTCGTCGTATAAACGTATTGTTATCCGCTTATGGAGGCGATTGATTGATTCAAGATTGTTATAAGAGGATGGAGGCGATACGCTTAGAGATATAAAATCATACGCTGGCACTGGTTGGAAGAGAATGGAGGCGTTACGTATAGAGATATAAATTTTACGTGTGTGCTGATTGGTATTGGAATAATTGGAATTGTATGCTGGTAGGATAAAAATGAAGGCCACACGTAATATTTATAATTTGCAGTGTGAATGGTTTGACATAGGAAAAGGCATCACGTTTAGTGATGTATAATTGAATGCTGGTCTGTTAAACGGAGCCGCCGCCGATGATGTCGGAGATTGTGATCTGCATGAGAGCGTCGTTGATGTACACCACCAGCGCCGGTATGATGGCCGTGTTCAGCAGCGGCAGGATCTGCTCAATCAATTTAAATTTCTATGTCCATCTTATACCAATTGGGGTTAGTTCATTCCTTTGAAAATTATTCGAAGGAATTTTAAACACATTTAAATGATCTTTACTAGCCTTGGCGGAAGGTTTTATTGTATATACTACAGTTTTCTAAGGAACCTCCTGAATCAAGAAATAATATTCAATTCAATTTATTCATAGTATTTTACTACATGAGCACTCTATGGATGGTCTGCTGGCTCTTATACTGAGTTATAGTATATAAAATCTAAGTTTAAATTACTAATTTCTGTAGAGGATTATTTGACAATTAAGAAATTATATGTTCACCAATTGTCAGAAGTCATGAATTGAATATTTGATCGAAAACCTTTTTCAAAAGAATTAACTTTCTCAAACACGCCTACAAGCGTGTTTGAGAAAGCAGATAAATTAGCCTGTCTCTAATTAAATCAATGCTTCAAGCAGATAAATTTTTAACTGCATGAAATGAAGTAGTGAGCGTAATCTTAAACACATTAAAATGGGTGTTAAGAGCCTGTCGATTACACGTACCTCTTGTACGATGGTATCCGCGAGCACGCTGATCGCCTGATTCACCTCTTCCCCGAAGTCACCGCCGCCGAGGAAGTTGTCGAAGTAGATCTCAAGTCTGTCGTACGCCAGCTCCAGGGACAGCTCGGTGATCTGCATATGCACTTTGAGATAGAATACTTCCTATGACCGTATTAAATTAATGTGCCTGTAGTCGAACCTTTGTTGTCCAATAGTTGTTGTCACGAATATTTTCAGTTAATATCAACAAAAGTAATCTGATGCAGGAAATGAAAGAGGTCATATCATTTGTATAAAAATGATGTTACTTTGCATCCGATCAAAGAAGATTTAGTCCAAAACCACTTTCCTCTACATTCAAAGTAATTAAGGTTGTGTGCATCAAGTTAAGCATAGCCTTGCGTTGTTCACTGCAGCGCAGTGCACTGCACCGAGATTCGAGGAGCAAGCCGTTGGTTCGAGCTTTAGTAAGCTCAGCTTACTCCATGTTGCTGGTGGGCGGCGTTTGGTAGCCGTCAAAAGGTGGTGCGGTTAGGTTAGGTTAGATTAGGTTAGGTTAGGTTAGGTTAGTTTGCTTCAAGCATAGCCATGTTTTGAAGTCCCTAAACGAGCTCTGGGAATGCGATACCTGGGAGGATCTTAAGGTAGTATGGTCCGACCTGTAGGTGGTCGTCCTCGGTGATGATGACGGCGCCCAGTCCACTGGAGTCGATGGACATGATGTTGATGTAGAAGAAGCCGTCCCCGAAGACGGGGAAGATCACAGCCGCCATGCCATCGCACCAATAGTCACCGTCCACCTGCATTCAGTATTTAGGGGAAATAAGGATTATT
This sequence comes from Hyalella azteca, assembly GCF_000764305.2. Classification (NCBI taxonomy): domain Eukaryota; kingdom Metazoa; phylum Arthropoda; class Malacostraca; order Amphipoda; family Hyalellidae; genus Hyalella; species Hyalella azteca. Next base: position 5,281 of record NW_025945688.1, on the reverse strand, counting down.
TGTTAATGAATATTTATTACTAATTGTGGTATCAACAAAAGTAATAATATTGATGGTCTCCCGAGATAAATGGTTTTCTTAAATCCATAATTCCTGTATTTTACGAATCCCGATATCCAGAATCCCGTAAATGAAAATAAAGAATATGTGTGCTAATTTAAGAAAGAATCTTTCAAGCCCATATTATGCATAGATCATATAGAACTCTCGTTTGTCTCAAATATAAAAATAGCTGAAAAAATTCCGTTCCTTTAAAAATTAAATATGCATACACTAATTGGAAAATCAAATTTCAATTTTTATAAATTTTCTTCCTCCCAGTTTAGCAATGCCTTAACTATTCGCCAACTGAGAGTAAAATTTCAGCTCCATGTTATACCTAGGCCTGCAAACTACCTATACATTTCCAAAATAGCAAAAAACTATACTTCAAGCACCCAAACAGACACGCGCACAAATTTTGACAAATATATATCAGACAAGGACTACTACACACAGGACATGCATAGCCTATGTCCAGCCTCTGCTAGCAGAGGCGATCGCCTACACTATGAAAATGCTGTGGAAATAAGGATTATTTGTTAATGAATATTTATTGTTAATTTTGATATCGGCAGAAGTAATAAGCTTGAGTGTCTCTTGGGATAAAGGCATCACCTTTTTCGTAACGAAATACCTATTGTGAGTGAAAATTATATTGTGGAATAATGGGTGATGTAAAATATTCATTTCTTAATAATAACAATGCTGATATGAGTTATATTATTGACAAAAAGTAGAGTGTTTGCACCTCAATTTCAACAGTAAGGCTAGTCCGTGATCCATAATTTCTGTGTTTGATGAGTTCCGTTATCCTGAATTCCGTAAATGCTGATAAAGATAATATGTGCTAATTTAAGAAAGAATCTCTGAAACCCACATTATGCATATACCGGTAGAACCTATGAAACTCTCATTTGTCTCCCATGTCAAAATAGCCGAAAAAATTCCGTTGTTTTCAAAATTAAATATAGATATACCAATTAACAAAATCTAATTTCAATTTGATCCAAAATTTTCCTCCCAGCTTTGCAATGCCTTCACTATTCCCCAACTAGAAATAAAATTTCAGATTCAGGTAATACAAATTGGCATGCAAACTACAGTGGATACGAGCAAAAAAAAACTAAACATTTCCGCTCCGTGCCTCAAACACAAACAGACCCGCACACAAACTTTGACAAAAATATATTAGATAAGTTTTTGGATGTGTAGGTTTTTGGGCGGCTCCGAATTTTACAATTTCATGGTGAATACTATGCACAGTTGGACATCCTTTCTTGAATTAGTAACAGGAAAGAATTGGCTTCCTACAAATTATTTGAGGAGTTCTGTAAAATGTTATTTGTAATGTGGCTGAGCCTGTACTTCTATGTACCAAACATAATGCTATCATAACGTAATATTAATAATTTAAGGTAAAGAAAACATTTGCGTTCGATCAAAAACACAAATTTTGGCGCTAAGCAAATCAATCTAAAGCGAGTTTAGCACTTAATAAAAGGAAGTGTGTTATATTCATAGAATGGGAGCTCCATTGATATCACGTTAATACTAAACACTAGTCTCAAAAAGACAATTAGGAACCCTTTACGGGGGTTTCCTACAGCAGGAATGCACTGATATTATATTGAACATATTTTGTAACAAGCCTCCTCAGATCTAACGATGCGTGATGTGGAATATAAAAAGCATTACGATAACTACTCATATTGTTGCAGGTGCGTAATTAGAGCGCATTCTACGATTATGATATTGAGCGCCGTAAAGTTCAACGATGCTCACTCTGATGTCCAGGAAGTGCAGGTTCAGGTACATGGCGTTTGTCTCGAAGTCGACATGCACGTACGTGGGCACGTAGGATGACGTGTCACTCACGGACAAGTCTGAAGCGTTGGCCTCAAGCCTCAGCATGGACGTGCTGAGATTTTAAACAATACCTCAGATAATTCACAAGTTACAATACTGTTCATAAAAGAGAAGTTCGCATGTTACATTACTGTTCATAAAAAGAAGTTCGCAAGTACCAAATCTGTTTCAAAAAGCTTAAAAGTTTACAGAATTGGGAGTGTATAAGCAAGGATTGGAACTCTCATGTTATCAACATGACTTGAAGACAATCTTCAGTTAATGAATTGGATTAGAAAAAATTCAAGATATGACGAAGGTGGATCTCATCTCTCTGTGCAGGTCAAATATCATCCATCAGTTACCTTAGGTATGGAACTCTGCGACACAATCACTTGATCGAAAAACTTTAACAAAAGGCTATATTTTACAACGTGAACAAACTTTCATGAGCCAATTAAATCAAAGCTTTGGCAAATATAAGTGAAACATTACGTCGCATTTCATTTCTGAACGTACATGACAACGTATGATACATCTAAATAGACGTGAAGCGCTGTCATATTAACACAATTGACGCAAAATCGCAGAGAAACTGATAAATAATAGTAACATTTGAACTGAAATGGTCTACACGATTGATAACTAAGCTAGCCTGAAAGATGGATCGATTCTTAACTCCAAATAAGGCATGAACCGAGGGGACATCTCACTTTATAGTCGGCAGGTCAAGCTTGCTGATGTTGAACGGATCGAGAATCGGAATTCCGAGAATTGGAATGCCAGTGCGCATGGCAATAGCGAAGTTTTCTAGCACCATAGTGATGTAGTTGTCGACGCTCTCGTCGCGTACGGCGTCGCCCTCGCGGACAGTTTTCTCGTGCTGCTCGCTGCCTGCTGCGTGCGGCCGAACTTCAACGCTGCTCACTAAGGTAAAGATTATGTAGAAATTTAATAACATTTTAGCACTAGAGCCATAATATCAGAATCTTTCGCCTTATGAACATATTAAATATGAAATTTCATGTGATTGTTTCAACTGTAAATCGATAAAACAAAGTAAGAGTTTCTCCAAAACCTCTTCCTAGGCATTTTTATCTCATGTTCTGAGATCAATCTCAGACAAACCATAGATCTCAGACCAACAATAGGCACACTGAAAGCGCCGTCATTTGTTGTTTACAGGCAACTTCAAAAGACTGACGTCTGAAGGCAATCTACTTATAATGCAAAACTCACCTGCAGCAAAGACCGCACCAAGAACCAGTAGTTTCAATAAATTATTCATAGTGAATTTTATACGTTTGTTAATTATTAGTTCGAATTTATCGCTTTTTCTGTTGGAATCAAAGCAATCAAATGTAGTATCTAGAAATGAATCCGAGCGTGGATAATAACAAGTCTGAATCATTTACATGTACAGCAAAAGAAATTAGTTACCCATATAATGGTGTTAATAATGCTGTTTTTGGTATGTTAAATATTAGGTTCCTTTAAAAATATTGTCCGCCTGGTGCGTGTGTATCATGCACAGCAGAACCATAGTCGATTTTAATTTATTTATAGGATTCAGTTCGATGCTGGCTCTCGATTTACCTGGTCGAGGGAAATATTTGGTACGTGTTTTACTGAAAACTCGTGTTCTTGTATTTACGTGATTATACATCTTGATGTGTTTATAGTCGAAATAAAATATTTTACTCAGCTTAATTATCATATATGCAATGATAGTTTATTGTAATTTTACCCGTTTATTTCAGAAACCGATTTTAATACGAATGTAATAAGTCGCGTTTTCAAAATCCTTCGTAACTACGAAAGATTCTACAGAGTATATTTGCAGGTAATTGTGAGGCAATGAGAGAATGAAAGTGAAAGATAACATCTCAATACACTATAACCGAATACTTTCTTTAATTCATTTATGAGGAAAAAATATNAGTCTCATTGTCATTATTGTAAACAAACAACTCTTCCCCCGTTAACCTCAACATTGGAATTACCACGCGTATCTCGAGGAAAACCGACCACACCGACGGCCATTGATCGGCCTCCGATGGCATTCACCCAATTTCAAATCGGGCCTCTGTATTGTAAATTGCACGTTGATCACTGACACAAATGCTATTGAGAGGCCACCCATTATTCCCAACAAGGGTCTTAATGCTGGTCTGTCGAAGAACGAGATCTTCCTATAACTTTTTTGTGCAGCTCAGGTGACTACGAAACATTACATTGAGGCACCTTAATTTATCGTTCCGAACCATCGCAAATAATCGAGCCTTTCCGAGTCTGGTTACATTCTCAGCGTGATAGAGGCAAGCGCTCAAAGGTTTGTTGCTCTAAAAACACGTGTTCTTCCCACGACTGCTTGTCGACAATCACTTACTTATATTTCCAATGATTGCGAGCGTATTGAGCAATGATCGTTCGGCTAAGATAAGGAAAAACGCAACCGAAAATAGGTTGAAAATATACGACAAATAATAACAAGAGGATTAGAAATAAATTCATAACATGTGATGTAGTTAGCCAGTTACATGTTAAGTAAGCAATATCGAGGAAACAGTAAAGTAATAACATATCAAAAGCGGAAGAAGTAAATTATTTGCATGCTTATGAGGGGAACTACGCATTTCTGACTTTTTTGATCTAAAGAAAGTAATCAAGTGAGGAGAGCTTTGATTTATTATTTTTTAGTAGCTCTATTTCGATCTGTTATTATGCGTTAAAGGGGGGCAATCAGATTGCATAGGGACTTATAGCTAAGTTGAATTTCATACTCATCCTCTTTCCAACAATATTATTCACTATCTAGAAGAATATAAGGCGGGAACGAGTTCTCGGTTTTTATCAATGCCCTTCGGTTAAACCTTGCCCATAACGGCTAAGTTCGTTGAAAAACAACCTGCTGCCAATTAGCGCTAACGAGGAGCGTTGATCGAAGTCTCTAGAAAATAACACTTGAACTTAACGATAGATTTGATAAACAAGCACTTGGCCGAATTCTGACTAACATCTTGAAATTTTTTATTCTTCGGAAACTTTTTCGGCAGAAGCTTACACGAAAAAAAAACACATTAGGAAGAGTGGAATAACTTTAATAAACAGGAAGAAGCTTCACAGGAAATGTTCGGAGTGCGAAGAAAAAGAATAACTTCATAATTAAGTTATGTCGCCTTATTAGAATACTGCATCCGAACATTTACAGCTCCTTTCGCCGTCATGTGATTGACAACTACAGCGACTCGTTTAATCGCTTAGGGGGACTTTCTTGGCAACTCAGGGTAGCGGGTGAATGGTGGTAGCGGGTGAATGGTGGTAGCGGGTGAATGGTGGTAGCGGGTGAATGGTGGTAGCGGGTGAATGGTGGTAGCGGGTGAATGGTGGTAGC